>NW_028142229.1:0-118785 GCF_055691185.1 Crinia signifera | reverse complement strand
TAATCAATTATGACATCATCAGTGATGTCACAATTGACATAATCGTTTTTAAAATTACTGTCGTAGATGATGTCCTGCCATCCGTGAGTTCAGAAGCGTCAATTTTACAGTTTCGAAAAGACGGTCAAAATCAATTATGACATCATCAGTGATGTCACAATTGACATTATCGGTTTTAAAATTACTGTCGTAGATGATGTCCGTGCCATCCGTGAGTTCAGAAGCGTCAATTTTACAGTTTCGAAAAGACGGTCAAAATCAATTATGACATCATCAGTGATGTCACAATTGACATTATCGGTTTTAAAATTACTGTCGTAGATGATGTCCGTGCCATCCGTGAGTTCAGAAGCGTCAATTTTACAGTTTTCGAAAAGACGGTCAAAATCAATTATGACATCATCAGTGATGTCACATTATCGGTTTTAAAATTACTGTCGTAGATGATGTCCGTGCCATCCGTGAGTTCAGAAGCGTCAATTTTACAGTTTCGAAAAGACGGTCAAAATCAATTATGACATCATCAGTGATGTCACAATTGACATTATCGGTTTTAAAATTACTGTGATGTCGTGCCATCCGTGAGTTCAGAAGCGTCAATTTTACAGTTTCGAAAAGACGGTCAAAATCAATTATGACATCATCAGTGATGTCACAATTGACATAATCGGTTTTAAAATTACTGTCGTAGTTGTCTGTGCCATCCGTGAGTTCAGAAGAATCAATTTTACAGTTTTGAAAAGATGGTCAAAATCAATTATGACAAGTGATGTCATTGACATTATCGGTTTTAAAATTACTGTCGTAGATGATGTCCGTGCCATTCGTGAGTTCAGAAGCGTCAATTTTACAGTTTCGAAAAGACGGTCAAAATCAATTATGACATCATCAGTGATGTCTCAATTGACATTATCGGTTTTAAAATGACTGTCGTAGATGATGTCCGTGCCATTCGTGAGTTCAGAAGCGTCAATTTTACAGTTTCGAAAAGACGGTCAAAATCAATTATGACATCATCAGTGATGTCACAATTGACATTATCGGTTTTAAAATTACTGTCGTAGATGATGTCCGTGCCATTCGTGAGTTCAAAAGCGTCAATTTTACAGTTTCGAAAAGACGGTCACTCTGCGTAAATCAATTATGACATCATCAGTGATGTCACAATTGACATTATCGGTTTTAAAATTACTGTCGTAGATGATGTCCGTGCCATCCGTGAGTTCAGAAGCGTCAATTTTACAGTTTTGAAAAGATGGTTAAAATCAATTATGACATCATCAGTGATGTCACAATTGACATAATCGTTTTTAAAATTACTGTCGTAGATGATGTCCGTGCCATCCGTGAGTTCAGAAGCGTCAATTTTACAGTTTCGAAAAGACGGTCAAAATCAATTATGACATCATCAGTGATGTCACAATTGACATTATCGGTTTTAAAATTACTGTCGTAGATGATGTCCGTGCCATCCGTGAGTTCAGAAGCGTCAATTTTACAGTTTCGAAAAGACGGTCAAAATCAATTATGACATCATCAGTGATGTCACAATTGACATTATCGGTTTTAAAATTACTGTCGTAGATGATGTCCATGCCATCCATGAGTTCAGAAGCTTCAATTTTATAGTTTCGAAAAGACGGTCAAAATCAATTATGACATCATCAGTGATGTCACAATTGACATAATCGGTTTTAAAATTACTGTCGTAGATGATGTCTGTGCCATCCGTGAGTTCAGAAGCATCAATTTTACAGTTTTGAAAAGATGGTCAAAATCAATTATGACATCATCAGTGATGTCACAATTGACATTATCGGTTTTAAAATTACTGTCGTAGATGATGTCCGTGCCATCCGTGAGTTCAGAAGCGTCAATTTTACAGTTTTGAAAAGATGGTTAAAATCAATTATGACATCATCAGTGATGTCACAATTGACATTATCGGTTTTAAAATTACTGTCGTAGATGATGTCCGTGCCATTCGTGAGTTCAGAAGCGTCAATTTTACAGTTTCGAAAAGACGGTCAAAATCAATTATGACATCATCAGTGATGTCACAATTGACATTATCGGTTTTAAAATTACTGTCGTAGATGATGTCCGTGCCATTCGTGAGTTCAGAAGCGTCAATTTTACAGTTTCGAAAAGACGGTCAAAATCAATTATGACATCATCAGTGATGTCACAATTGACATTATCGGTTTTAAAATTACTGTCGTAGATGATGTCCGTGCCATTCGTGAGTTCAGAAGCTTCAATTTTATAGTTTCGAAAAGACGGTCAAAATCAATTATGACATCATCAGTGATGTCACAATTGACATAATCGGTTTTAAAATTACTGTCGTAGATGATGTCTGTGCCATCCGTGAGTTCAGAAGCATCAATTTTACAGTTTTGAAAAGATGGTCAAAATCAATTATGACATCATCAGTGATGTCACAATTGACATTATCGGTTTTAAAATTACTGTCGTAGATGATGTCCGTGCCATCCGTGAGTTCAGAAGCGTCATTTTTACAGTTTTGAAAAGATGGTTAAAATCAATTATGACATCATCAGTGATGTCACAATTGACATTATCGGTTTTAAAATTACTGTCGTAGATGATGTCCGTGCCATTCGTGAGTTCAGAAGCGTCAATTTTACAGTTTCGAAAAGACGGTCAAAATCAATTATGACATCATCAGTGATGTCACAATTGACATTATCGGTTTTAAAATTACTGTCGTAGATGATGTCCGTGCCATCCGTGAGTTCAGAAGCGTCAATTTTACAGTTTCGAAAAGACGGTCAAAATCAATTATGACATCATCAGTGATGTCACAATTGACATTATCGGTTTTAAAATTACTGTCGTAGATGATGTCCGTGCCATCCGTGAGTTCAGAAGCGTCAATTTTACAGTTTCGAAAAGACGGTCAAAATCAATTATGACATCATCAGTGATGTCACAATTGACATTATCGGTTTTAAAATTACTGTCGTAGATGATGTCCGTGCCATCCGTGAGTTCAGAAGCGTCAATTTTACAGTTTCGAAAAGACGGTCAAAATCAATTATGACATCATCAGTGATGTCACAATTGACATAATCGGTTTTAAAATTACTGTCGTAGATGATGTCCGTGCCATCCGTGAGTTCAGAAGCGTCAATTTTACAGTTTTCGAAAAGATGGTCAAAATCAATTATGACATCATCAGTGATGTCACAATTGACATTATCGGTTTTAAAATTACTGTCGTAGATGATGTCCGTGCCATTCGTGAGTTCAGAAGCGTCAATTTTACAGTTTCGAAAAGACGGTCAAAATCAATTATGACATCATCAGTGATGTCACAATTGACATTATCGGTTTTAAAATTACTGTCGTAGATGATGTCCATGCCATCCATGAGTTCAGAAGCTTCAATTTTATAGTTTCGAAAAGACGGTCAAAATCAATTATGACATCATCAGTGATGTCACAATTGACATAATCGGTTTTAAAATTACTGTCGTAGATGATGTCTGTGCCATCCGTGAGTTCAGAAGCATCAATTTTACAGTTTTGAAAAGATGGTCAAAATCAATTATGACATCATCAGTGATGTCACAATTGACATTATCGGTTTTAAAATTACTGTCGTAGATGATGTCCGTGCCATCCGTGAGTTCAGAAGCGTCAATTTTACAGTTTTGAAAAGATGGTTAAAATCAATTATGACATCATCAGTGATGTCACAATTGACATTATCGGTTTTAAAATTACTGTCGTAGATGATGTCCGTGCCATTCGTGAGTTCAGAAGCGTCAATTTTACAGTTTCGAAAAGACGGTCAAAATCAATTATGACATCATCAGTGATGTCACAATTGACATTATCGGTTTTAAAATTACTGTCGTAGATGATGTCCGTGCCATTCGTGAGTTCAGAAGCGTCAATTTTACAGTTTCGAAAAGACGGTCAAAATCAATTATGACATCATCAGTGATGTCACAATTGACATTATCGGTTTTAAAATTACTGTCGTAGATGATGTCCGTGCCATTCGTGAGTTCAGAAGCTTCAATTTTATAGTTTCGAAAAGACGGTCAAAATCAATTATGACATCATCAGTGATGTCACAATTGACATAATCGGTTTTAAAATTACTGTCGTAGATGATGTCTGTGCCATCCGTGAGTTCAGAAGCATCAATTTTACAGTTTTGAAAAGATGGTCAAAATCAATTATGACATCATCAGTGATGTCACAATTGACATTATCGGTTTTAAAATTACTGTCGTAGATGATGTCCGTGCCATCCGTGAGTTCAGAAGCGTCATTTTTACAGTTTTGAAAAGATGGTTAAAATCAATTATGACATCATCAGTGATGTCACAATTGACATTATCGGTTTTAAAATTACTGTCGTAGATGATGTCCGTGCCATTCGTGAGTTCAGAAGCGTCAATTTTACAGTTTCGAAAAGACGGTCAAAATCAATTATGACATCATCAGTGATGTCACAATTGACATTATCGGTTTTAAAATTACTGTCGTAGATGATGTCCGTGCCATTCGTGAGTTCAGAAGCGTCAATTTTACAGTTTCGAAAAGACGGTCAAAATCAATTATGACATCATCAGTGATGTCACAATTGACATTATCGGTTTTAAAATTACTGTCGTAGATGATGTCCGTGCCATTCGTGAGTTCAGAAGCGTCAATTTTACAGTTTCGAAAAGACGGTCAAAATCAATTATGACATCATCAGTGATGTCACAATTGACATTATCGGTTTTAAAATTACTGTCGTAGATGATGTCCGTGCCATCCGTGAGTTCAGAAGCGTCAATTTTACAGTTTCGAAAAGACGGTCAAAATCAATTATGACATCATCAGTGATGTCACAATTGACATTATCGGTTTTAAAATTACTGTCGTAGATGATGTCCGTGCCATCCGTGAGTTCAGAAGCGTCAATTTTACAGTTTCGAAAAGACGGTCAAAATCAATTATGACATCATCAGTGATGTCACAATTGACATTATCGGTTTTAAAATTACTGTCGTAGATGATGTCCGTGCCATCCGTGAGTTCAGAAGCGTCAATTTTACAGTTTCGAAAAGACGGTCAAAATCAATTATGACATCATCAGTGATGTCACAATTGACATAATCGGTTTTAAAATTACTGTCGTAGATGATGTCCTGTGCCATCCGTGAGTTCAGAAGCATCAATTTTACAGTTTTGAAAAGATGGTCAAAATCAATTATGACATCATCAGTGATGTCACAATTGACATTATCGGTTTTAAAATTACTGTCGTAGATGATGTCCGTGCCATTCGTGAGTTCAGAAGCGTCAATTTTACAGTTTCGAAAAGACGGTCAAAATCAATTATGACATCATCAGTGATGTCACAATTGACATTATCGGTTTTAAAATTACTGTCGTAGATGATGTCCGTGCCATTCGTGAGTTCAGAAGCGTCAATTTTACAGTTTCGAAAAGACGGTCAAAATCAATTATGACATCATCAGTGATGTCACAATTGACATTATCGGTTTTAAAATTACTGTCGTAGATGATGTCCGTGCCATCCGTGAGTTCAGAAGCGTCAATTTTACAGTTTTGAAAAGATGGTTAAAATCAATTATGACATCATCAGTGATGTCACAATTGACATTATCGGTTTTAAAATTACTGTCGTAGATGATGTCCGTGCCATCCGTGAGTTCAGAAGCGTCAATTTTACAGTTTCGAAAAGACGGTCAAAATCAATTATGACATCATCAGTGATGTCACAATTGACATTATCGGTTTTAAAATTACTGTCGTAGATGATGTCCGTGCCATCCGTGAGTTCAGAAGCGTCAATTTTACAGTTTCGAAAAGACGGTCAAAATCAATTATGACATCATCAGTGATGTCACAATTGACATTATCGGTTTTAAAATTACTGTCGTAGATGATGTCCGTGCCATCCGTGAGTTCAGAAGCTTCAATTTTATAGTTTCGAAAAGACGGTCAAAATCAATTATGACATCATCAGTGATGTCACAATTGACATAATCGGTTTTAAAATTACTGTCGTAGATGATGTCTGTGCCATCCGTGAGTTCAGAAGCATCAATTTTACAGTTTTGCAAAGATGGTCAAAATCAATTATGACATCATCAGTGATGTCACAATTGACATTATCGGTTTTAAAATTACTGTCGTAGATGATGTCCGTGCCATCCGTGAGTTCAGAAGCGTCAATTTTACAGTTTTGAAAAGATGGTTAAAATCAATTATGACATCATCAGTGATGTCACAATTGACATTATCGGTTTTAAAATTACTGTCGTAGATGATGTCCGTGCCATTCGTGAGTTCAGAAGCGTCAATTTTACAGTTTCGAAAAGACGGTCAAAATCAATTATGACATCATCAGTGATGTCACAATTGACATTATCGGTTTTAAAATTACTGTCGTAGATGATGTCCGTGCCATTCGTGAGTTCAGAAGCGTCAATTTTACAGTTTCGAAAAGACGGTCAAAATCAATTATGACATCATCAGTGATGTCACAATTGACATTATCGGTTTTAAAATTACTGTCGTAGATGATGTCCGTGCCATTCGTGAGTTCAGAAGCGTCAATTTTACAGTTTCGAAAAGACGGTCAAAATCAATTATGACATCATCAGTGATGTCACAATTGACATTATCGGTTTTAAAATTACTGTCGTAGATGATGTCCGTGCCATTCCGTGAGTTCAGAAGCTTCAATTTTATAGTTTCGAAAAGACGGTCAAAATCAATTATGACATCATCAGTGATGTCACAATTGACATAATCGGTTTTAAAATTACTGTCGTAGATGATGTCTGTGCCATCCGTGAGTTCAGAAGCATCAATTTTACAGTTTTGAAAAGATGGTCAAAATCAATTATGACATCATCAGTGATGTCACAATTGACATTATCGGTTTTAAAATTACTGTCGTAGATGATGTCCGTGCCATCCGTGAGTTCAGAAGCGTCATTTTTACAGTTTTGAAAAGATGGTTAAAATCAATTATGACATCATCAGTGATGTCACAATTGACATTATCGGTTTTAAAATTACTGTCGTAGATGATGTCCGTGCCATTCGTGAGTTCAGAAGCGTCAATTTTACAGTTTCGAAAAGACGGTCAAAATCAATTATGACATCATCAGTGATGTCACAATTGACATTATCGGTTTTAAAATTACTGTCGTAGATGATGTCCGTGCCATTCGTGAGTTCAGAAGCGTCAATTTTACAGTTTCGAAAAGACGGTCAAAATCAATTATGACATCATCAGTGATGTTACAATTGACATTATCGGTTTTAAAATTACTGTCGTAGATGATGTCCGTGCCATTCGTGAGTTCAGAAGTGTCAATTTTACAGTTTCGAAAAGACGGTCAAAATCAATTATGACATCATCAGTGATGTCACAATTGACATTATCGGTTTTAAAATTACTGTCGTAGATGATGTCCGTGCCATCCGTGAGTTCAGAAGCGTCAATTTTACAGTTTCGAAAAGACGGTCAAAATCAATTATGACATCATCAGTGATGTCACAATTGACATTATCGGTTTTAAAATTACTGTCGTAGATGATGTCCGTGCCATCCGTGAGTTCAGAAGCGTCAATTTTACAGTTTCGAAAAGACGGTCAAAATCAATTATGACATCATCAGTGATGTCACAATTGACATTATCGGTTTTAAAATTACTGTCGTAGATGATGTCCGTGCCATCCGTGAGTTCAGAAGCGTCAATTTTACAGTTTCGAAAAGACGGTCAAAATCAATTATGACATCATCAGTGATGTCACAATTGACATAATCGGTTTTAAAATTACTGTCGTAGATGATGTCTGTGCCATCCGTGAGTTCAGAAGCATCAATTTTACAGTTTTGAAAAGATGGTCAAAATCAATTATGACATCATCAGTGATGTCACAATTGACATTATCGGTTTTAAAATTACTGTCGTAGATGATGTCCGTGCCATCCGTGAGTTCAGAAGCGTCAATTTTACAGTTTCGAAAAGACGGTCAAAATCAATTATGACATCATCAGTGATGTCACAATTGACATTATCGGTTTTAAAATGACTGTCGTAGATGATGTCCGTGCCATTCGTGAGTTCAGAAGCGTCAATTTTACAGTTTCGAAAAGACGGTCAAAATCAATTATGACATCATCAGTGATGTCACAATTGACATTATCGGTTTTAAAATTACTGTCGTAGATGATGTCCGTGCCATCCGTGAGTTCAGAAGCGTCAATTTTACAGTTTTGAAAAGATGGTTAAAATCAATTATGACATCATCAGTGATGTCACAATTGACATAATCGTTTTTAAAATTACTGTCGTAGATGATGTCCGTGCCATCCGTGAGTTCAGAAGCGTCAATTTTACAGTTTCGAAAAGACGGTCAAAATCAATTATGACATCATCAGTGATGTCACAATTGACATTATCGGTTTTAAAATTACTGTCGTAGATGATGTCCGTGCCATCCGTGAGTTCAGAAGCGTCAATTTTACAGTTTCGAAAAGACGGTCAAAATCAATTATGACATCATCAGTGATGTCACAATTGACATTATCGGTTTTAAAATTACTGTCGTAGATGATGTCCGTGCCATCCGTGAGTTCAGAAGCTTCAATTTTATAGTTTCGAAAAGACGGTCAAAATCAATTATGACATCATCAGTGATGTCACAATTGACATAATCGGTTTTAAAATTACTGTCGTAGATGATGTCTGTGCCATCCGTGAGTTCAGAAGCATCAATTTTACAGTTTTGCAAAGATGGTCAAAATCAATTATGACATCATCAGTGATGTCACAATTGACATTATCGGTTTTAAAATTACTGTCGTAGATGATGTCCGTGCCATCCGTGAGTTCAGAAGCGTCAATTTTACAGTTTTGAAAAGATGGTTAAAATCAATTATGACATCATCAGTGATGTCACAATTGACATTATCGGTTTTAAAATTACTGTCGTAGATGATGTCCGTGCCATTCGTGAGTTCAGAAGCGTCAATTTTACAGTTTCGAAAAGACGGTCAAAATCAATTATGACATCATCAGTGATGTCACAATTGACATTATCGGTTTTAAAATTACTGTCGTAGATGATGTCCGTGCCATTCGTGAGTTCTGAAGCGTCAATTTTACAGTTTCGAAAAGACGGTCAAAATCAATTATGACATCATCAGTGATGTCACAATTGACATTATCGGTTTTAAAATTACTGTCGTAGATGATGTCCGTGCCATTCGTGAGTTCAGAAGCGTCAATTTTACAGTTTCGAAAAGACGGTCAAAATCAATTATGACATCATCAGTGATGTCACAATTGACATTATCGGTTTAAAAATTACTGTCGTAGATGATGTCCGTGCCATCCGTGAGTTCAGAAGCGTCAATTTTACAGTTTTTAAAAGATGGTTAAAATCAATTATGACATCATCAGTGATGTCACAATTGACATAATCGTTTTTAAAATTACTGTCGTAGATGATGTCCGTGCCATCCGTGAGTTCAGAAGCGTCAATTTTACAGTTTCGAAAAGACGGTCAAAATCAATTATGACATCATCAGTGATGTCACAATTGACATTATCGGTTTTAAAATTACTGTCGTAGATGATGTCCGTGCCATCCGTGAGTTCAGAAGCGTCAATTTTACAGTTTTGAAAAGACGGTCAAAATCAATTATGACATCATCAGTGATGTCACAATTGACATTATCGGTTTTAAAATTACTGTCGTAGATGATGTCCGTGCCATCCGTGAGTTCAGAAGCTTCAATTTTACAGTTTCGAAAAGACGGTCAAAATCAATTATGACATCATCAGTGATGTCACAATTGACATAATCGGTTTTAAAATTACTGTCGTAGATGATGTCTGTGCCATCCGTGAGTTCAGAAGCATCAATTTTACAGTTTTGAAAAGATGGTCAAAATCAATTATGACATCATCAGTGATGTCACAATTGACATTATCGGTTTTAAAATTACTGTCGTAGATGATGTCCGTGCCATCCGTGAGTTCAGAAGCGTCAATTTTACAGTTTTGAAAAGATGGTTAAAATCAATTATGACATCATCAGTGATGTCACAATTGACATTATCGGTTTTAAAATTACTGTCGTAGATGATGTCCGTGCCATCCGTGAGTTCAGAAGCGTCAATTTTACAGTTTCGAAAAGACGGTCAAAATCAATTATGACATCATCAGTGATGTCACAATTGACATTATCGGTTTTAAAATTACTGTCGTAGATGATGTCCGTGCCATTCGTGAGTTCTGAAGCGTCAATTTTACAGTTTCGAAAAGACGGTCAAAATCAATTATGACATCATCAGTGATGTCACAATTGACATTATCGGTTTTAAAATTACTGTCGTAGATGATGTCCGTGCCATTCGTGAGTTCAGAAGCGTCAATTTTACAGTTTCGAAAAGACGGTCAAAATCAATTATGACATCATCAGTGATGTCACAATTGACATTATCGGTTTTAAAATGACTGTCGTAGATGATGTCCGTGCCATTCGTGAGTTCAGAAGCGTCAATTTTACAGTTTCGAAAAGACGGTCAAAATCAATTATGACATCATCAGTGATGTCACAATTGACATTATCGGTTTTAAAATTACTGTCGTAGATGATGTCCGTGCCATCCGTGAGTTCAGAAGCGTCAATTTTACAGTTTTGAAAAGATGGTTAAAATCAATTATGACATCATCAGTGATGTCACAATTGACATAATCGTTTTTAAAATTACTGTCGTAGATGATGTCCGTGCCATCCGTGAGTTCAGAAGCGTCAATTTTACAGTTTCGAAAAGACGGTCAAAATCAATTATGACATCATCAGTGATGTCACAATTGACATTATCGGTTTTAAAATTACTGTCGTAGATGATGTCCGTGCCATCCGTGAGTTCAGAAGCGTCAATTTTACAGTTTCGAAAAGACGGTCAAAATCAATTATGACATCATCAGTGATGTCACAATTGACATTATCGGTTTTAAAATTACTGTCGTAGATGATGTCCGTGCCATCCGTGAGTTCAGAAGCTTCAATTTTATAGTTTCGAAAAGACGGTCAAAATCAATTATGACATCATCAGTGATGTCACAATTGACATAATCGGTTTTAAAATTACTGTCGTAGATGATGTCTGTGCCATCCGTGAGTTCAGAAGCATCAATTTTACAGTTTTGCAAAGATGGTCAAAATCAATTATGACATCATCAGTGATGTCACAATTGACATTATCGGTTTTAAAATTACTGTCGTAGATGATGTCCGTGCCATCCGTGAGTTCAGAAGCGTCAATTTTACAGTTTTGAAAAGATGGTTAAAATCAATTATGACATCATCAGTGATGTCACAATTGACATTATCGGTTTTAAAATTACTGTCGTAGATGATGTCCGTGCCATTCGTGAGTTCAGAAGCGTCAATTTTACAGTTTCGAAAAGACGGTCAAAATCAATTATGACATCATCAGTGATGTCACAATTGACATTATCGGTTTTAAAATTACTGTCGTAGATGATGTCCGTGCCATTCGTGAGTTCTGAAGCGTCAATTTTACAGTTTCGAAAAGACGGTCAAAATCAATTATGACATCATCAGTGATGTCACAATTGACATTATCGGTTTTAAAATTACTGTCGTAGATGATGTCCGTGCCATTCGTGAGTTCAGAAGCGTCAATTTTACAGTTTCGAAAAGACGGTCAAAATCAATTATGACATCATCAGTGATGTCACAATTGACATTATCGGTTTTAAAATTACTGTCGTAGATGATGTCCGTGCCATTCGTGAGTTCAGAAGCTTCAATTTTATAGTTTCGAAAAGACGGTCAAAATCAATTATGACATCATCAGTGATGTCACAATTGACATAATCGGTTTTAAAATTACTGTCGTAGATGATGTCTGTGCCATCCGTGAGTTCAGAAGCATCAATTTTACAGTTTTGAAAAGATGGTCAAAATCAATTATGACATCATCAGTGATGTCACAATTGACATTATCGGTTTTAAAATTACTGTCGTAGATGATGTCCGTGCCATCCGTGAGTTCAGAAGCGTCATTTTTACAGTTTTGAAAAGATGGTTAAAATCAATTATGACATCATCAGTGATGTCACAATTGACATTATCGGTTTTAAAATTACTGTCGTAGATGATGTCCGTGCCATTCGTGAGTTCAGAAGCGTCAATTTTACAGTTTCGAAAAGACGGTCAAAATCAATTATGACATCATCAGTGATGTCACAATTGACATTATCGGTTTTAAAATTACTGTCGTAGATGATGTCCGTGCCATTCGTGAGTTCAGAAGCGTCAATTTTACAGTTTCGAAAAGACGGTCAAAATCAATTATGACATCATCAGTGATGTTACAATTGACATTATCGGTTTTAAAATTACTGTCGTAGATGATGTCCGTGCCATTCGTGAGTTCAGAAGTGTCAATTTTACAGTTTCGAAAAGACGGTCAAAATCAATTATGACATCATCAGTGATGTCACAATTGACATTATCGGTTTTAAAATTACTGTCGTAGATGATGTCCGTGCCATCCGTGAGTTCAGAAGCGTCAATTTTACAGTTTCGAAAAGACGGTCAAAATCAATTATGACATCATCAGTGATGTCACAATTGACATTATCGGTTTTAAAATTACTGTCGTAGATGATGTCCGTGCCATCCGTGAGTTCAGAAGCGTCAATTTTACAGTTTCGAAAAGACGGTCAAAATCAATTATGACATCATCAGTGATGTCACAATTGACATTATCGGTTTTAAAATTACTGTCGTAGATGATGTCCGTGCCATCCGTGAGTTCAGAAGCGTCAATTTTACAGTTTCGAAAAGACGGTCAAAATCAATTATGACATCATCAGTGATGTCACAATTGACATAATCGGTTTTAAAATTACTGTCGTAGATGATGTCTGTGCCATCCGTGAGTTCAGAAGCATCAATTTTACAGTTTTGAAAAGATGGTCAAAATCAATTATGACATCATCAGTGATGTCACAATTGACATTATCGGTTTTAAAATTACTGTCGTAGATGATGTCCGTGCCATTCGTGAGTTCAGAAGCGTCAATTTTACAGTTTCGAAAAGACGGTCAAAATCAATTATGACATCATCAGTGATGTCACAATTGACATTATCGGTTTTAAAATGACTGTCGTAGATGATGTCCGTGCCATTCGTGAGTTCAGAAGCGTCAATTTTACAGTTTCGAAAAGACGGTCAAAATCAATTATGACATCATCAGTGATGTCACAATTGACATTATCGGTTTTAAAATTACTGTCGTAGATGATGTCCGTGCCATCCGTGAGTTCAGAAGCGTCAATTTTACAGTTTTGAAAAGATGGTTAAAATCAATTATGACATCATCAGTGATGTCACAATTGACATAATCGTTTTTAAAATTACTGTCGTAGATGATGTCCGTGCCATCCGTGAGTTCAGAAGCGTCAATTTTACAGTTTCGAAAAGACGGTCAAAATCAATTATGACATCATCAGTGATGTCACAATTGACATTATCGGTTTTAAAATTACTGTCGTAGATGATGTCCGTGCCATCCGTGAGTTCAGAAGCGTCAATTTTACAGTTTCGAAAAGACGGTCAAAATCAATTATGACATCATCAGTGATGTCACAATTGACATTATCGGTTTTAAAATTACTGTCGTAGATGATGTCCGTGCCATCCGTGAGTTCAGAAGCTTCAATTTTATAGTTTCGAAAAGACGGTCAAAATCAATTATGACATCATCAGTGATGTCACAATTGACATAATCGGTTTTAAAATTACTGTCGTAGATGATGTCTGTGCCATCCGTGAGTTCAGAAGCATCAATTTTACAGTTTTGCAAAGATGGTCAAAATCAATTATGACATCATCAGTGATGTCACAATTGACATTATCGGTTTTAAAATTACTGTCGTAGATGATGTCCGTGCCATCCGTGAGTTCAGAAGCGTCAATTTTACAGTTTTGAAAAGATGGTTAAAATCAATTATGACATCATCAGTGATGTCACAATTGACATTATCGGTTTTAAAATTACTGTCGTAGATGATGTCCGTGCCATTCGTGAGTTCAGAAGCGTCAATTTTACAGTTTCGAAAAGACGGTCAAAATCAATTATGACATCATCAGTGATGTCACAATTGACATTATCGGTTTTAAAATTACTGTCGTAGATGATGTCCGTGCCATTCGTGAGTTCTGAAGCGTCAATTTTACAGTTTCGAAAAGACGGTCAAAATCAATTATGACATCATCAGTGATGTCACAATTGACATTATCGGTTTTAAAATTACTGTCGTAGATGATGTCCGTGCCATTCGTGAGTTCAGAAGCGTCAATTTTACAGTTTCGAAAAGACGGTCAAAATCAATTATGACATCATCAGTGATGTCACAATTGACATTATCGGTTTAAAAATTACTGTCGTAGATGATGTCCGTGCCATCCGTGAGTTCAGAAGCGTCAATTTTACAGTTTTTAAAAGATGGTTAAAATCAATTATGACATCATCAGTGATGTCACAATTGACATAATCGTTTTTAAAATTACTGTCGTAGATGATGTCCGTGCCATCCGTGAGTTCAGAAGCGTCAATTTTACAGTTTCGAAAAGACGGTCAAAATCAATTATGACATCATCAGTGATGTCACAATTGACATTATCGGTTTTAAAATTACTGTCGTAGATGATGTCCGTGCCATCCGTGAGTTCAGAAGCGTCAATTTTACAGTTTTGAAAAGACGGTCAAAATCAATTATGACATCATCAGTGATGTCACAATTGACATTATCGGTTTTAAAATTACTGTCGTAGATGATGTCCGTGCCATCCGTGAGTTCAGAAGCTTCAATTTTACAGTTTCGAAAAGACGGTCAAAATCAATTATGACATCATCAGTGATGTCACAATTGACATAATCGGTTTTAAAATTACTGTCGTAGATGATGTCTGTGCCATCCGTGAGTTCAGAAGCATCAATTTTACAGTTTTGAAAAGATGGTCAAAATCAATTATGACATCATCAGTGATGTCACAATTGACATTATCGGTTTTAAAATTACTGTCGTAGATGATGTCCGTGCCATCCGTGAGTTCAGAAGCGTCAATTTTACAGTTTTGAAAAGATGGTTAAAATCAATTATGACATCATCAGTGATGTCACAATTGACATTATCGTTTTTAAAATTACTGTCGTAGATGATGTCCGTGCCATCCGTGAGTTCAGAAGCGTCAATTTTACAGTTTCGAAAAGACGGTCAAAATCAATTATGACATCATCAGTGATGTCACAATTGACATTATCGGTTTTAAAATTACTGTCGTAGATGATGTCCGTGCCATCCGTGAGTTCAGAAGCGTCAATTTTACAGTTTTGAAAAGACGGTCAAAATCAATTATGACATCATCAGTGATGTCACAATTGACATTATCAGTTTTAAAATTACTGTCGTAGATGATGTCCGTGCCATCCGTGAGTTCAGAAGCTTCAATTTTACAGTTTCGAAAAGACGGTCAAAATCAATTATGACATCATCAGTGATGTCACAATTGACATAATCGGTTTTAAAATTACTGTCGTAGATGATGTCTGTGCCATCCGTGAGTTCAGAAGCATCAATTTTACAGTTTTGAAAAGATGGTCAAAATCAATTATGACATCATCAGTGATGTCACAATTGACATTATCGGTTTTAAAATTACTGTCGTAGATGATGTCCGTGCCATCCGTGAGTTCAGAAGCGTCAATTTTACAGTTTTGAAAAGATGGTTAAAATCAATTATGACATCATCAGTGATGTCACAATTGACATTATCGGTTTTAAAATTACTGTCGTAGATGATGTCCATGCCATCCGTGAGTTCAGAAGCGTCAATTTTACAGTTTCGAAAAGACGGTCAAAATCAATTATGACATCATCAGTGATGTCATAATTGACATAATCGGTTTTAAAATTACTGTCGTAGATGATGTCTGTGCCATCCGTGAGTTCAGAAGCATCAATTTTACAGTTTTGAAAAGATGGTCAAAATCAATTATGACATCATCAGTGATGTCACATTTGACATTATCGGTTTTAAAATTACTGTCGTAGATGATGTCCGTGCCATCCGTGAGTTCAGAAGCGTCAATTTTACAGTTTCGAAAAGATGGTTAAAATCAATTATGACATCATCAGTGATGTCACAATTGACATTATCGGTTTTAAAATTACTGTCGTAGATGATGTCCATGCCATCCGTGAGTTCAGAAGCGTCAATTTTACAGTTTCGAAAAGACGGTCAAAATCAATTATGACATCATCAGTGATGTCATAATTGACATAATCGGTTTTAAAATTACTGTCGTAGATGATGTCTGTGCCATCCGTGAGTTCAGAAGCATCAATTTTACAGTTTTGAAAAGATGGTCAAAATCAATTATGACATCATCAGTGATGTCACAATTGACATTATCGGCTTTAAAATTACTGTCGTAGATGATGTCCGTGCCATTCGTGAGTTCAGAAGCGTCAATTTTACAGTTTCGAAAAGACGGTCAAAATCAATTATGACATCATCAGTGATGTCACAATTGACATTATCGGTTTTAAAATTACTGTCGTAGATGATGTCCGTGCCATTCGTGAGTTCAGAAGCGTCAATTTTACAGTTTCGAAAAGACGGTCAAAATCAATTATGACATCATCAGTGATGTCACAATTGACATAATCGGTTTTAAAATTACTGTCGTAGATGATGTCCGTGCCATCCGTGAGTTCAGAAGCGTCAATTTTACAGTTTCGAAAATACGGTCAAAATCAATTATGACATCATCAGTGATGTCACAATTGACATTATCGGTTTTAAAATTACTGTCGTAGATGATGTCCGTGCCATTCGTGAGTTCAGAAGCTTCAATTTTACAGTTTCGAAAAGACGGTCAAAATCAATTATGACATCATCAGTGATGTCACAATTGACATAATCGGTTTTAAAATTACTGTCGTAGATGATGTCTGTGCCATCTGTGAGTTCAGAAGCATCAATTTTACAGTTTTGAAAAGATGGTCAAAATCAATTATGACATCATCAGTGATGTCACAATTGACATTATCGGTTTTAAAATTACTGTCGTAGATGATGTCCGTGCCATCCGTGAGTTCAGAAGCGTCAATTTTACAGTTTTGAAAAGATGGTTAAAATCAATTATGACATCATCAGTGATGTCACAATTGACATTATCGGTTTTAAAATTACTGTCGTAGATGATGTCCATGCCATCCGTGAGTTCAGAAGCGTCAATTTTACAGTTTCGAAAAGACGGTCAAAATCAATTATGACATCATCAGTGATGTCATAATTGACATAATCGGTTTTAAAATTACTGTCGTAGATGATGTCTGTGCCATCCGTGAGTTCAGAAGCATCAATTTTACAGTTTTGAAAAGATGGTCAAAATCAATTATGACATCATCAGTGATGTCACAATTGACATTATCGGCTTTAAAATTACTGTCGTAGATGATGTCCGTGCCATTCGTGAGTTCAGAAGCGTCAATTTTACAGTTTCGAAAAGACGGTCAAAATCAATTATGACATCATCAGTGATGTCACAATTGACATTATCGGTTTTAAAATTACTGTCGTAGATGATGTCCGTGCCATTCGTGAGTTCAGAAGCGTCAATTTTACAGTTTCGAAAAGACGGTCAAAATCAATTATGACATCATCAGTGATGTCACAATTGACATTATTGGTTTTAAAATTACTGTCGTAGATGATGTCCGTGCCATCCGTGAGTTCAGAAGCGTCAATTTTACAGTTTCGAAAAGATGGTTAAAATCAATTATGACATCATCAGTGATGTCACAATTGACATAATCGGTTTTAAAATTACTGTCGTAGATGATGTCCGTGCCATCTGTGAGTTCAGAAGCGTCAATTTTACAGTTTCGAAAATACGGTCAAAATCAATTATGACATCATCAGTGATGTCACAATTGACATTATCGGTTTTAAAATTACTGTCGTAGATGATGTCCGTGCCATTCGTGAGTTCAGAAGCGTCAATTTTACAGTTTCGAAAAGACGGTCAAAATCAATTATGACATCATCAGTGATGTCACAATTGACATTATCGGTTTTAAAATTACTGTCGTAGATGATGTCCGTGCCATTCGTGAGTTCAGAAGCGTAAATTTTACAGTTTCGAAAAGACTGTCAAAATCAATTATGACATCATCAGTGATTTCACAATTGACATTATCGGTTTTAAAATTACTGTCGTAGATGATGTCCGTGCCATCCGTGAGTTCAGAAGCATCAATTTTACAGTTTTGAAAAGATGGTTAAAATCAATTATGACATCATCAGTGATGTCACAATTGACATAATCGTTTTTAAAATTACTGTCGTAGATGATGTCCGTGCCATCCGTGAGTTCAGAAGCGTCAATTTTACAGTTTCGAAAAGACGGTCAAAATCAATTATGACATCATCAGTGATGTCACAATTGACATTATCGGTTTTAAAATTACTGTCGTAGATGATGTCCGTGCCATCCGTGAGTTCAGAAGCGTCAATTTTACAGTTTTGAAAAGATGGTTAAAATCAATTATGACATCATCAGTGATGTCACAATTGACATTATCGGTTTTAAAATTACTGTCGTAGATGATGTCCGTGCCATCCGTGAGTTCAGAAGCGTCAATTTTACAGTTTCGAAAAGACGGTCAAAATCAATTATGACATCATCAGTGATGTCACAATTGACATTATCGGTTTTAAAATTACTGTCGTAGATGATGTCCGTGCCATCCGTGAGTTCAGAAGCGTCAATTTTACAGTTTTGAAAAGATGGTTAAAATCAATTATGACATCATCAGTGATGTCACAATTGACATAATCGGTTTTAAAATTACTGTCGTAGATGATGTCCGTGCCATCCGTGAGTTCAGAAGCGTCAATTTTACAGTTTCGAAAAGATGGTTAAAATCAATTATGACATCATCAGTGATGTCACAATTGACATTATCGGTTTTAAAATTACTGTCGTAGATGCTGTCCGTGCCATCCGTGAGTTCAGAAGCGTCAATTTTACAGTTTCGAAAAGACGGTCAAAATCAATTATGACATCATCAGTGATGTCACAATTGACATTATCGGTTTTAAAATTACTGTCGTAGATGATGTCCGTGCCATTCGTGAGTTCAGAAGCGTCAATTTTACAGTTTCGAAAAGACGGTCAAAATCAATTATGACATCATCAGTGATGTCACAATTGACATTATCGGTTTTAAAATTACTGTCGTAGATGATGTCCGTGCCATTCGTGAGTTCAGAAGCGTCAATTTTACAGTTTCGAAAAGACGGTCAAAATCAATTATGACATCATCAGTGATGTCACAATTGACATTATCGGTTTTAAAATGACTGTCGTAGATGATGTCCGTGCCATTCGTGAGTTCAGAAGCGTCAATTTTACAGTTTCGAAAAGACGGTCAAAATCAATTATGACATCATCAGTGATGTCACAATTGACATTATCGGTTTTAAAATTACTGTCGTAGATGATGTCCGTGCCATCCGTGAGTTCAGAAGCGTCAATTTTACAGTTTTGAAAAGATGGTTAAAATCAATTATGACATCATCAGTGATGTCACAATTGACATAATCGTTTTTAAAATTACTGTCGTAGATGATGTCCGTGCCATCCGTGAGTTCAGAAGCGTCAATTTTACAGTTTCGAAAAGACGGTCAAAATCAATTATGACATCATCAGTGATGTCACAATTGACATTATCGGTTTTAAAATTACTGTCGTAGATGATGTCCGTGCCATCCGTGAGTTCAGAAGCGTCAATTTTACAGTTTCGAAAAGACGGTCAAAATCAATTATGACATCATCAGTGATGTCACAATTGACATTATCGGTTTTAAAATTACTGTCGTAGATGATGTCCGTGCCATCCGTGAGTTCAGAAGCTTCAATTTTATAGTTTCGAAAAGACGGTCAAAATCAATTATGACATCATCAGTGATGTCACAATTGACATAATCGGTTTTAAAATTACTGTCGTAGATGATGTCTGTGCCATCCGTGAGTTCAGAAGCATCAATTTTACAGTTTTGCAAAGATGGTCAAAATCAATTATGACATCATCAGTGATGTCACAATTGACATTATCGGTTTTAAAATTACTGTCGTAGATGATGTCCGTGCCATCCGTGAGTTCAGAAGCGTCAATTTTACAGTTTTGAAAAGATGGTTAAAATCAATTATGACATCATCAGTGATGTCACAATTGACATAATCGGTTTTAAAATTACTGTCGTAGATGATGTCCGTGCCATCCGTGAGTTCAGAAGCGTCAATTTTACAGTTTCGAAAAGACGGTCAAAATCAATTATGACATCATCAGTGATGTCACAATTGACATTATCGGTTTTAAAATTACTGTCGTAGATGATGTCCGTGCCATTCGTGAGTTCAGAAGCGTCAATTTTACAGTTTCGAAAAGACGGTCAAAATCAATTATGACATCATCAGTGATGTCACAATTGACATAATCGGTTTTAAAATTACTGTCGTAGATGATGTCCGTGCCATCCGTGAGTTCAGAAGCGTCAATTTTACAGTTTCGAAAATACGGTCAAAATCAATTATGACATCATCAGTGATGTCACAATTGACATTATCGGTTTTAAAATTACTGTCGTAGATGATGTCCGTGCCATTCGTGAGTTCAGAAGCTTCAATTTTACAGTTTCGAAAAGACGGTCAAAATCAATTATGACATCATCAGTGATGTCACAATTGACATAATCGGTTTTAAAATTACTGTCGTAGATGATGTCTGTGCCATCTGTGAGTTCAGAAGCATCAATTTTACAGTTTTGAAAAGATGGTCAAAATCAATTATGACATCATCAGTGATGTCACAATTGACATTATCGGTTTTAAAATTACTGTCGTAGATGATGTCCGTGCCATCCGTGAGTTCAGAAGCGTCAATTTTACAGTTTTGAAAAGATGGTTAAAATCAATTATGACATCATCAGTGATGTCACAATTGACATTATCGGTTTTAAAATTACTGTCGTAGATGATGTCCATGCCATCCGTGAGTTCAGAAGCGTCAATTTTACAGTTTCGAAAAGACGGTCAAAATCAATTATGACATCATCAGTGATGTCATAATTGACATAATCGGTTTTAAAATTACTGTCGTAGATGATGTCTGTGCCATCCGTGAGTTCAGAAGCATCAATTTTACAGTTTTGAAAAGATGGTCAAAATCAATTATGACATCATCAGTGATGTCACAATTGACATTATCGGCTTTAAAATTACTGTCGTAGATGATGTCCGTGCCATTCGTGAGTTCAGAAGCGTCAATTTTACAGTTTCGAAAAGACGGTCAAAATCAATTATGACATCATCAGTGATGTCACAATTGACATTATCGGTTTTAAAATTACTGTCGTAGATGATGTCCGTGCCATTCGTGAGTTCAGAAGCGTCAATTTTACAGTTTCGAAAAGACGGTCAAAATCAATTATGACATCATCAGTGATGTCACAATTGACATTATTGGTTTTAAAATTACTGTCGTAGATGATGTCCGTGCCATCCGTGAGTTCAGAAGCGTCAATTTTACAGTTTCGAAAAGATGGTTAAAATCAATTATGACATCATCAGTGATGTCACAATTGACATAATCGGTTTTAAAATTACTGTCGTAGATGATGTCCGTGCCATCTGTGAGTTCAGAAGCGTCAATTTTACAGTTTCGAAAATACGGTCAAAATCAATTATGACATCATCAGTGATGTCACAATTGACATTATCGGTTTTAAAATTACTGTCGTAGATGATGTCCGTGCCATTCGTGAGTTCAGAAGCGTCAATTTTACAGTTTCGAAAAGACGGTCAAAATCAATTATGACATCATCAGTGATGTCACAATTGACATTATCGGTTTTAAAATTACTGTCGTAGATGATGTCCGTGCCATTCGTGAGTTCAGAAGCGTAAATTTTACAGTTTCGAAAAGACTGTCAAAATCAATTATGACATCATCAGTGATTTCACAATTGACATTATCGGTTTTAAAATTACTGTCGTAGATGATGTCCGTGCCATCCGTGAGTTCAGAAGCATCAATTTTACAGTTTTGAAAAGATGGTTAAAATCAATTATGACATCATCAGTGATGTCACAATTGACATAATCGTTTTTAAAATTACTGTCGTAGATGATGTCCGTGCCATCCGTGAGTTCAGAAGCGTCAATTTTACAGTTTCGAAAAGACGGTCAAAATCAATTATGACATCATCAGTGATGTCACAATTGACATTATCGGTTTTAAAATTACTGTCGTAGATGATGTCCGTGCCATCCGTGAGTTCAGAAGCGTCAATTTTACAGTTTTGAAAAGATGGTTAAAATCAATTATGACATCATCAGTGATGTCACAATTGACATTATCGGTTTTAAAATTACTGTCGTAGATGATGTCCGTGCCATCCGTGAGTTCAGAAGCGTCAATTTTACAGTTTCGAAAAGACGGTCAAAATCAATTATGACATCATCAGTGATGTCACAATTGACATTATCGGTTTTAAAATTACTGTCGTAGATGATGTCCGTGCCATCCGTGAGTTCAGAAGCGTCAATTTTACAGTTTTGAAAAGATGGTTAAAATCAATTATGACATCATCAGTGATGTCACAATTGACATAATCGGTTTTAAAATTACTGTCGTAGATGATGTCCGTGCCATCCGTGAGTTCAGAAGCGTCAATTTTACAGTTTCGAAAAGACGGTCAAAATCAATTATGACATCATCAGTGATGTCACAATTGACATTATCGGTTTTAAAATTACTGTCGTAGATGCTGTCCGTGCCATCCGTGAGTTCAGAAGCGTCAATTTTACAGTTTCGAAAAGACGGTCAAAATCAATTATGACATCATCAGTGATGTCACAATTGACATTATCGGTTTTAAAATTACTGTCGTAGATGATGTCCGTGCCATTCGTGAGTTCAGAAGCGTCAATTTTACAGTTTCGAAAAGACGGTCAAAATCAATTATGACATCATCAGTGATGTCACAATTGACATTATCGGTTTTAAAATTACTGTCGTAGATGATGTCCGTGCCATTCGTGAGTTCAGAAGCGTCAATTTTACAGTTTCGAAAAGACGGTCAAAATCAATTATGACATCATCAGTGATGTCACAATTGACATTATCGGTTTTAAAATGACTGTCGTAGATGATGTCCGTGCCATTCGTGAGTTCAGAAGCGTCAATTTTACAGTTTCGAAAAGACGGTCAAAATCAATTATGACATCATCAGTGATGTCACAATTGACATTATCGGTTTTAAAATTACTGTCGTAGATGATGTCCGTGCCATCCGTGAGTTCAGAAGCGTCAATTTTACAGTTTTGAAAAGATGGTTAAAATCAATTATGACATCATCAGTGATGTCACAATTGACATAATCGTTTTTAAAATTACTGTCGTAGATGATGTCCGTGCCATCCGTGAGTTCAGAAGCGTCAATTTTACAGTTTCGAAAAGACGGTCAAAATCAATTATGACATCATCAGTGATGTCACAATTGACATTATCGGTTTTAAAATTACTGTCGTAGATGATGTCCGTGCCATCCGTGAGTTCAGAAGCGTCAATTTTACAGTTTCGAAAAGACGGTCAAAATCAATTATGACATCATCAGTGATGTCACAATTGACATTATCGGTTTTAAAATTACTGTCGTAGATGATGTCCGTGCCATCCGTGAGTTCAGAAGCTTCAATTTTATAGTTTCGAAAAGACGGTCAAAATCAATTATGACATCATCAGTGATGTCACAATTGACATAATCGGTTTTAAAATTACTGTCGTAGATGATGTCTGTGCCATCCGTGAGTTCAGAAGCATCAATTTTACAGTTTTGCAAAGATGGTCAAAATCAATTATGACATCATCAGTGATGTCACAATTGACATTATCGGTTTTAAAATTACTGTCGTAGATGATGTCCGTGCCATCCGTGAGTTCAGAAGCGTCAATTTTACAGTTTTGAAAAGATGGTTAAAATCAATTATGACATCATCAGTGATGTCACAATTGACATAATCGGTTTTAAAATTACTGTCGTAGATGATGTCCGTGCCATCCGTGAGTTCAGAAGCGTCAATTTTACAGTTTCGAAAAGACGGTCAAAATCAATTATGACATCATCAGTGATGTCACAATTGACATTATCGGTTTTAAAATTACTGTCGTAGATGATGTCCGTGCCATCCGTGAGTTCAGAAGCGTCAATTTTACAGTTTCGAAAAGACGGTCAAAATCAATTATGACATCATCAGTGATGTCACAATTGACATTATCGGTTTTAAAATTACTGTCGTAGATGATGTCCGTGCCATCCGTGAGTTCAGAAGCGTCAATTTTACAGTTTCGAAAAGACGGTCAAAATCAATTATGACATCATCAGTGATGTCACAATTGACATAATCGGTTTTAAAATTACTGTCGTAGATGATGTCTGTGCCATCCGTGAGTTCAGAAGCATCAATTTTACAGTTTTGAAAAGATGGTCAAAATCAATTATGACATCATCAGTGATGTCACAATTGACATTATCGGTTTTAAAATTACTGTCGTAGATGATGTCCGTGCCATTCGTGAGTTCAGAAGCGTCAATTTTACAGTTTCGAAAAGACGGTCAAAATCAATTATGACATCATCAGTGATGTCACAATTGACATTATCGGTTTTAAAATGACTGTCGTAGATGATGTCCGTGCCATTCGTGAGTTCAGAAGCGTCAATTTTACAGTTTCGAAAAGACGGTCAAAATCAATTATGACATCATCAGTGATGTCACAATTGACATTATCGGTTTTAAAATTACTGTCGTAGATGATGTCCGTGCCATCCGTGAGTTCAGAAGCGTCAATTTTACAGTTTTGAAAAGATGGTTAAAATCAATTATGACATCATCAGTGATGTCACAATTGACATAATCGTTTTTAAAATTACTGTCGTAGATGATGTCCGTGCCATCCGTGAGTTCAGAAGCGTCAATTTTACAGTTTCGAAAAGACGGTCAAAATCAATTATGACATCATCAGTGATGTCACAATTGACATTATCGGTTTTAAAATTACTGTCGTAGATGATGTCCGTGCCATCCGTGAGTTCAGAAGCGTCAATTTTACAGTTTCGAAAAGACGGTCAAAATCAATTATGACATCATCAGTGATGTCACAATTGACATTATCGGTTTTAAAATTACTGTCGTAGATGATGTCCGTGCCATCCGTGAGTTCAGAAGCTTCAATTTTATAGTTTCGAAAAGACGGTCAAAATCAATTATGACATCATCAGTGATGTCACAATTGACATAATCGGTTTTAAAATTACTGTCGTAGATGATGTCTGTGCCATCCGTGAGTTCAGAAGCATCAATTTTACAGTTTTGCAAAGATGGTCAAAATCAATTATGACATCATCAGTGATGTCACAATTGACATTATCGGTTTTAAAATTACTGTCGTAGATGATGTCCGTGCCATCCGTGAGTTCAGAAGCGTCAATTTTACAGTTTTGAAAAGATGGTTAAAATCAATTATGACATCATCAGTGATGTCACAATTGACATTATCGGTTTTAAAATTACTGTCGTAGATGATGTCCGTGCCATTCGTGAGTTCAGAAGCGTCAATTTTACAGTTTCGAAAAGACGGTCAAAATCAATTATGACATCATCAGTGATGTCACAATTGACATTATCGGTTTTAAAATTACTGTCGTAGATGATGTCCGTGCCATTCGTGAGTTCTGAAGCGTCAATTTTACAGTTTCGAAAAGACGGTCAAAATCAATTATGACATCATCAGTGATGTCACAATTGACATTATCGGTTTTAAAATTACTGTCGTAGATGATGTCCGTGCCATTCGTGAGTTCAGAAGCGTCAATTTTACAGTTTCGAAAAGACGGTCAAAATCAATTATGACATCATCAGTGATGTCACAATTGACATTATCGGTTTAAAAATTACTGTCGTAGATGATGTCCGTGCCATCCGTGAGTTCAGAAGCGTCAATTTTACAGTTTTTAAAAGATGGTTAAAATCAATTATGACATCATCAGTGATGTCACAATTGACATAATCGTTTTTAAAATTACTGTCGTAGATGATGTCCGTGCCATCCGTGAGTTCAGAAGCGTCAATTTTACAGTTTCGAAAAGACGGTCAAAATCAATTATGACATCATCAGTGATGTCACAATTGACATTATCGGTTTTAAAATTACTGTCGTAGATGATGTCCGTGCCATCCGTGAGTTCAGAAGCGTCAATTTTACAGTTTTGAAAAGACGGTCAAAATCAATTATGACATCATCAGTGATGTCACAATTGACATTATCGGTTTTAAAATTACTGTCGTAGATGATGTCCGTGCCATCCGTGAGTTCAGAAGCTTCAATTTTACAGTTTCGAAAAGACGGTCAAAATCAATTATGACATCATCAGTGATGTCACAATTGACATAATCGGTTTTAAAATTACTGTCGTAGATGATGTCTGTGCCATCCGTGAGTTCAGAAGCATCAATTTTACAGTTTTGAAAAGATGGTCAAAATCAATTATGACATCATCAGTGATGTCACAATTGACATTATCGGTTTTAAAATTACTGTCGTAGATGATGTCCGTGCCATCCGTGAGTTCAGAAGCGTCAATTTTACAGTTTTGAAAAGATGGTTAAAATCAATTATGACATCATCAGTGATGTCACAATTGACATTATTGTTTTTAAAATTACTGTCGTAGATGATGTCCGTGCCATCCGTGAGTTCAGAAGCGTCAATTTTACAGTTTCGAAAAGGCGGTCAAAATCAATTATGACATCATCAGTGATGTCACAATTGACATTATCGGTTTTAAAATTACTGTCGTAGATGATGTCCGTGCCATCCGTGAGTTCAGAAGCGTCAATTTTACAGTTTTGAAAAGACGGTCAAAATCAATTATGACATCATCAGTGATGTCACAATTGACATTATCGGTTTTAAAATTACTGTCGTAGATGATGTCCGTGCCATCCGTGAGTTCAGAAGCTTCAATTTTACAGTTTCGAAAAGACGGTCAAAATCAATTATGACATCATCAGTGATGTCACAATTGACATAATCGGTTTTAAAATTACTGTCGTAGATGATGTCTGTGCCATCCGTGAGTTCAGAAGCATCAATTTTACAGTTTTGAAAAGATGGTCAAAATCAATTATGACATCATCAGTGATGTCACAATTGACATTATCGGTTTTAAAATTACTGTCGTAGATGATGTCCGTGCCATCCGTGAGTTCAGAAGCGTCAATTTTACAGTTTTGAAAAGATGGTTAAAATCAATTATGACATCATCAGTGATGTCACAATTGACATTATCGGTTTTAAAATTACTGTCGTAGATGATGTCCATGCCATCCGTGAGTTCAGAAGCGTCAATTTTACAGTTTCGAAAAGACGGTCAAAATCAATTATGACATCATCAGTGATGTCATAATTGACATAATCGGTTTTAAAATTACTGTCGTAGATGATGTCTGTGCCATCCGTGAGTTCAGAAGCATCAATTTTACAGTTTTGAAAAGATGGTCAAAATCAATTATGACATCATCAGTGATGTCACAATTGACATTATCGGCTTTAAAATTACTGTCGTAGATGATGTCCGTGCCATTCGTGAGTTCAGAAGCGTCAATTTTACAGTTTCGAAAAGACGGTCAAAATCAATTATGACATCATCAGTGATGTCACAATTGACATTATCGGTTTTAAAATTACTGTCGTAGATGATGTCCGTGCCATCCGTGAGTTCAGAAGCGTCAATTTTACAGTTTCGAAAAGACGGTCAAAATCAATTATGACATCATCAGTGATGTCACAATTGACATTATCGGTTTTAAAATTACTGTCGTAGATGATGTTCGTGCCATCCGTGAGTTCAGAAGCGTCAATTTTACAGTTTCGAAAAGACGGTCAAAATCAATTATGACATCATCAGTGATGTCACAATTGACATAATCGGTTTTAAAATTACTGTCGTAGATGATGTCTGTGCCATCCGTGAGTTCAGAAGCATCAATTTTACAGTTTTGAAAAGATGGTCAAAATCAATTATGACATCATCAGTGATGTCACAATTGACATTATCGGTTTTAAAATTACTGTCGTAGATGATGTCCGTGCCATTCGTGAGTTCAGAAGCGTCAATTTTACAGTTTCGAAAAGACGGTCAAAATCAATTATGACATCATCAGTGATGTCACAATTGACATTATCGGTTTTAAAATGACTGTCGTAGATGATGTCCGTGCCATTCGTGAGTTCAGAAGCGTCAATTTTACAGTTTCGAAAAGACGGTCAAAATCAATTATGACATCATCAGTGATGTCACAATTGACATTATCGGTTTTAAAATTACTGTCGTAGATGATGTCCGTGCCATCCGTGAGTTCAGAAGCGTCAATTTTACAGTTTTGAAAAGATGGTTAAAATCAATTATGACATCATCAGTGATGTCACAATTGACATAATCGTTTTTAAAATGACTGTCGTAGATGATGTCCGTGCCATCCGTGAGTTCAGAAGCGTCAATTTTACAGTTTCGAAAAGACGGTCAAAATCAATTATGACATCATCAGTGATGTCACAATTGACATTATCGGTTTTAAAATTACTGTCGTAGATGATGTCCGTGCCATCCGTGAGTTCAGAAGCTTCAATTTTACAGTTTCGAAAAGACGGTCAAAATCAATTATGACATCATCAGTGATGTCACAATTGACATAATCGGTTTTAAAATTACTGTAGTAGATGATGTCTGTGCCATCCGTGAGTTCAGAAGCATCAATTTTACAGTTTTGAAAAGATGGTCAAAATCAATTATGACATCATCAGTGATGTCACAATTGACATTATCGGTTTTAAAATTACTGTCGTAGATGATGTCCGTGCCATCCGTGAGTTCAGAAGCGTCAATTTTACAGTTTTGAAAAGATGGTTAAAATCAATTATGACATCATCAGTGATGTCACAATTGACATTATCGTTTTTAAAATTACTGTCGTAGATGATGTCCGTGCCATCCGTGAGTTCAGAAGCGTCAATTTTACAGTTTCGAAAAGGCGGTCAAAATCAATTATGACATCATCAGTGATGTCACAATTGACATTATCGGTTTTAAAATTACTGTCGTAGATGATGTCCGTGCCATCCGTGAGTTCAGAAGCGTCAATTTTACAGTTTTGAAAAGACGGTCAAAATCAATTATGACATCATCAGTGATGTCACAATTGACATTATCGGTTTTAAAATTACTGTCGTAGATGATGTCCGTGCCATCCGTGAGTTCAGAAGCTTCAATTTTACAGTTTCGAAAAGACGGTCAAAATCAATTATGACATCATCAGTGATGTCACAATTGACATAATCGGTTTTAAAATTACTGTCGTAGATGATGTCTGTGCCATCCGTGAGTTCAGAAGCATCAATTTTACAGTTTTGAAAAGATGGTCAAAATCAATTATGACATCATCAGTGATGTCACAATTGACATTATCGGTTTTAAAATTACTGTCGTAGATGATGTCCGTGCCATCCGTGAGTTCAGAAGCGTCAATTTTACAGTTTTGAAAAGATGGTTAAAATCAATTATGACATCATCAGTGATGTCACAATTGACATTATCGGTTTTAAAATTACTGTCGTAGATGATGTCCATGCCATCCGTGAGTTCAGAAGCGTCAATTTTACAGTTTCGAAAAGACGGTCAAAATCAATTATGACATCATCAGTGATGTCATAATTGACATAATCGGTTTTAAAATTACTGTCGTAGATGATGTCTGTGCCATCCGTGAGTTCAGAAGCATCAATTTTACAGTTTTGAAAAGATGGTCAAAATCAATTATGACATCATCAGTGATGTCACAATTGACATTATCGGCTTTAAAATTACTGTCGTAGATGATGTCCGTGCCATTCGTGAGTTCAGAAGCGTCAATTTTACAGTTTCGAAAAGACGGTCAAAATCAATTATGACATCATCAGTGATGTCACAATTGACATTATCGGTTTTAAAATTACTGTCGTAGATGATGTCCGTGCCATTCGTGAGTTCAGAAGCGTCAATTTTACAGTTTCGAAAAGACGGTCAAAATCAATTATGACATCATCAGTGATGTCACAATTGACATTATCGGTTTTAAAATTACTGTCGTAGATGATGTCCGTGCCATCCGTGAGTTCAGAAGCGTCAATTTTACAGTTTCGAAAAGATGGTTAAAATCAATTATGACATCATCAGTGATGTCACAATTGACATAATCGGTTTTAAAATTACTGTCGTAGATGATGTCCGTGCCATCCGTGAGTTCAGAAGCGTCAATTTTACAGTTTCGAAAATACGGTCAAAATCAATTATGACATCATCAGTGATGTCACAATTGACATTATCGGTTTTAAAATTACTGTCGTAGATGATGTCCGTGCCATTCGTGAGTTCAGAAGCGTAAATTTTACAGTTTCGAAAAGACGGTCAAAATCAATTATGACATCATCAGTGATGTCACAATTGACATTATCGGTTTTAAAATTACTGTCGTAGATGATGTCCGTGCCATTCGTGAGTTCAGAAGCGTAAATTTTACAGTTTCGAAAAGACTGTCAAAATCAATTATGACATCATCAGTGATTTCACAATTGACATTATCGGTTTTAAAATTACTGTCGTAGATGATGTCCGTGCCATCCGTGAGTTCAGAAGCATCAATTTTACAGTTTTGAAAAGATGGTTAAAATCAATTATGACATCATCAGTGATGTCACAATTGACATAATCGTTTTTAAAATTACTGTCGTAGATGATGTCCGTGCCATCCGTGAGTTCAGAAGCGTCAATTTTACAGTTTCGAAAAGACGGTCAAAATCAATTATGACATCATCAGTGATGTCACAATTGACAATATCGGTTTTAAAATTACTGTCGTAGATGATGTCCGTGCCATCCGTGAGTTCAGAAGCGTCAATTTTACAGTTTTGAAAAGACGGTCAAAATCAATTATAACATCATCAGTGATGTCACAATTGACATTATCGGTTTTAAAATTACTGTCGTAGATGATGTCCGTGCCATCCGTGAGTTCAGAAGCTTCAATTTTACAGTTTCGAAAAGACGGTCAAAATCAATTATGACATCATCAGTGATGTCACAATTGACATAATCGGTTTTAAAATTACTGTCGTAGATGATGTCTGTGCCATCCGTGAGTTCAGAAGCATCAATTTTACAGTTTTGAAAAGATGGTCAAAATCAATTATGACATCATCAGTGATGTCACAATTGACATTATCGGTTTTAAAATTACTGTAGTAGATGATGTCCGTGCCATTCGTGAGTTCAGAAGCGTCAATTTTACAGTTTCGAAAAGACGGTCAAAATCAATTATGACATCATCAGTGATGTCACAATTGACATTATCGGTTTTAAAATTACTGTCGTAGATGATGTCCGTGCCATTCGTGAGTTCAGAAGCGTCAATTTTACAGTTTCGAAAAGACGGTCAAAATCAATTATGACATCATCAGTGATGTCACAATTGACATTATCGGTTTTAAAATTACTGTCGTAGATGATGTCCATGCCATCCGTGAGTTCAGAAGCGTCAATTTTACAGTTTCGAAAAGACGGTCAAAATCAATTATGACATCATCAGTGATGTCACAATTGACATTATCGGTTTTAAAATTACTGTCGTAGATGATGTCCGTGCCATTCGTGAGTTCAGAAGCGTCAATTTTACAGTTTCGAAAAGACGGTCAAAATCAATTATGACATCATCAGTGATGTCACAATTGACATAATCAGTTTTAAAATTACTGTCGTAGATGATGTCTGTGCCATCCGTGAGTTCAGAAGCATCAATTTTACAGTTTTGAAAAGATGGTTAAAATCAATTATGACATCATCAGTGATGTCACAATTGACATTATCGGTTTTAAAATTACTGTCGTAGATGATGTCCGTGCCATCCGTGAGTTCAGAAGCGTCAATTTTACAGTTTCGAAAAGACGGTCAAAATCAATTATGACATCATCAGTGATGTCACAATTGACATTATCGGTTTTAAAATTACTGTCGTAGATGATGTCCGTGCCATCCGTGAGTTCAGAAGCGTCAATTTTACAGTTTTGAAAAGACGGTCAAAATCAATTATGACATCATCAGTGATGTCACAATTGACATTATCGGTTTTAAAATTACTGTCGTAGATGATGTCCGTGCCATCCGTGAGTTCAGAAGCTTCAATTTTACAGTTTCGAAAAGACGGTCAAAATCAATTATGACATCATCAGTGATGTCACAATTGACATAATCGGTTTTAAAATTACTGTCGTAGATGATGTCTGTGCCATCCGTGAGTTCAGAAGCGTCAATTTTACAGTTTTGAAAAGATGGTCAAAATCAATTATGATATCATCAGTGATGTCACAATTGACATTATCGGTTTTAAAATTACTGTCGTAGATGATGTCCGTGCCATCCGTGAGTTCAGAAGCGTCAATTTTACAGTTTTGAAAAGATGGTTAAAATCAATTATGACATCATCAGTGATGTCACAATTGACATTATCGGTTTTAAAATTACTGTCGTAGATGATGTCCATGCCATCCGTGAGTTCAGAAGCGTCAATTTTACAGTTTCGAAAAGACGGTCAAAATCAATTATGACATCATCAGTGATGTCATAATTGACATAATCGGTTTTAAAATTACTGTCGTAGATGATGTCTGTGCCATCCGTGAGTTCAGAAGCATCAATTTTACAGTTTTGAAAAGATGGTCAAAATCAATTATGACATCATCAGTGATGTCACAATTGACATTATCGGCTTTAAAATTACTGTCGTAGATGATGTCCGTGCCATCCGTGAGTTCAGAAGCGTCAATTTTACAGTTTCAAAAAGACGGTCAAAATCAATTATGACATCATCAGTGATGTCACAATTGATATTATCGGTTTTAAAATTACTGTCGTAGATTATGTCCGTGCCATCCGTGAGTTCAGAAGCGTCAATTTTACAGTTTTGAAAAGATGGTTAAAATCAATTATGACATCATCAGTGATGTCACAATTGACATAATCGGTTTTAAAATAAATGTCGTAGATGATGTCCGTGCCATCCGTGAGTTCAGAAGCGTCAATTTTACAGTTTCGAAAAGACGGTCAAAATCAATTATGACATCATCAGTGATGTCACAATTGACATTATCGGTTTTAAAATTACTGTCGTAGATGATGTCCGAGCCATCCGTGAGTTCAGAAGCGTCAATTTTACAGTTTTGAAAAGATGGTTAAAATCAATTATGACATCATCAGTGATGTCACAATTGACATTATCGGTTTTAAAATTACTGTCGTAGATGATGTCTGTGCCATCCGTGAGTTCAGAAGCATCAATTTTACAGTTTTGAAAAGATGGTCAAAATCAATTATGACATCATCAGTGATGTCACAATTGACATTATCGGCTTTAAAATTACTGTCGTAGATGATGTCCGTGCCATTCGTGAGTTCAGAAGCGTCAATTTTACAGTTTCGAAAAGACGGTCAAAATCAATTATGACATCATCAGTGATGTCACAATTGACATAATCGGTTTTAAAATTACTGTCGTAGATGATGTCTGTGTCATCCGTGAGTTCAGAAGCATCAATTTTACAGTTTTGAAAAGATGGTCAAAATCAATTATGACATCATCAGTGATGTCACAATTGACATTATCGGTTTTAAAATTACTGTCGTAGATGATGTCCGTGCCATTCGTGAGTTCAGAAGCGTCAATTTTACAGTTTCGAAAAGACGGTCAAAATCAATTATGACATCATCAGTGATGTCACAATTGACATAATCGGTTTTAAAATTACTGTCGTAGATGATGTCTGTGCCATCCGTGAGTTCAGAAGCATCAATTTTACAGTTTTGAAAAGATGGTTAAAATCAATTATGACATCATCAGTGATGTCACAATTGACATTATCGGTTTTAAAATTACTGTCGTAGATGATGTCCGTGCCATCCGTGAGTTCAGAAGCGTCAATTTTACAGTTTCGAAAAGACGGTCAAAATCAATTATGACATCATCAGTGATGTCACAATTGACATTATCGGTTTTAAAATTACTGTCGTAGATGATGTCCGTGCCATCCGTGAGTTCAGAAGCGTCAATTTTACAGTTTTGAAAAGACGGTCAAAATCAATTATGACATCATCAGTGATGTCACAATTGACATTATCGGTTTTAAAATTACTGTCGTAGATGATGTCCGTGCCATCCGTGAGTTCAGAAGCGTCAATTTTACAGTTTCGAAAAGACGGTCAAAATCAATTATGACATCATCAGTGATGTCACAATTGACATAATCGGTTTTAAAATTACTGTCGTAGATGATGTCTGTGCCATCCGTGAGTTCAGAAGCATCAATTTTACAGTTTTGAAAAGATGGTCAAAATCAATTATGATATCATCAGTGATGTCACAATTGACATTATCGGTTTTAAAATTACTGTCGTAGATGATGTCCATGCCATCCGTGAGTTCAGAAGCGTCAATTTTACAGTTTTGAAAAGATGGTTAAAATCAATTATGACATTATCAGTGATGTCACAATTGACATTATCGGTTTTAAAATTACTGTTGTAGATGATGTCCATGCCATCCGTGAGTTCAGAAGCGTCAATTTTACAGTTTCGAAAAGACGGTCAAAATCAATTATGACATCATCAGTGATGTCATAATTGACATAATCGGTTTTAAAATTACTGTCGTAGATGATGTCTGTGCCATCCGTGAGTTCAGAAGCATCAATTTTACAGTTTTGAAAAGATGGTCAAAATCAATTATGACATCATCAGTGATGTCACAATTGACATTATCGGCTTTAAAATTACTGTCGTAGATGATGTCCGTGCCATCCGTGAGTTCAGAAGCGTCAATTTTACAGTTTCAAAAAGACGGTCAAAATCAATTATGACATCATCAGTGATGTCACAATTGATATTATCGGTTTTAAAATTACTGTCGTAGATTATGTCCGTGCCATCCGTGAGTTCAGAAGCGTCAATTTTACAGTTTTGAAAAGATGGTTAAAATCAATTATGACATCATCAGTGATGTCACAATTGACATAATCGGTTTTAAAATTAATGTCGTAGATGATATCCGTGCCATCCGTGAGTTCAGAAGCGTCAATTTTACAGTTTCGAAAAGACGGTCAAAATCAATTATGACATCATCAGTGATGTCACAATTGACATTATCGGTTTTAAAATTACTGTCGTAGATGATGTCCGAGCCATCCGTGAGTTCAGAAGCGTCAATTTTACAGTTTTGAAAAGATGGTTAAAATCAATTATGACATCATCAGTGATGTCACAATTGACATTATCGGTTTTAAAATTACTGTCGTAGATGATGTCCGTGCCATTCGTGAGTTCAGAAGCGTCAATTTTACAGTTTCGAAAAGACGGTCAAAATCAATTATGACATCATCAGTGATGTCACAATTGACATTATCGGTTTTAAAATTACTGTCGTAGATGATGTCCGTGCCATTCGTGAGTTCAGAAGCGTCAATTTTACAGTTTCGAAAAGACGGTCAAAATCAATTATGACATCATCAGTGATGTCACAATTGACATTATCGGTTTTAAAATTACTGTCATAGATGATGTCCGTGCCATCCGTGAGTTCAGAAGCGTCAATTTTACAGTTTCGAAAAGATGGTTAAAATCAATTATGACATCATCAGTGATGTCAAAATTGACATAATCGGTTTTAAAATTACTGTCGTAGATGATGTCCGTGCCATCCGTGAGTTCAGAAGCGTCAATTTTACAGTTTCGAAAATACGGTCAAAATCAATTATGACATCATCAGTGATGTCACAATTGACATTATCGGTTTTAAAATTACTGTCATAGATGATGTCCGTGCCATTCGTGAGTTCAGAAGCGTCAATTTTACAGTTTCGAAAAGACGGTCAAAATCAATTATGACATCATCAGTGATGTCACAATTGACATTATCGGTTTTAAAATTACTGTCGTAGATGATGTCCGTGCCATTCGTGAGTTCAGAAGCGTCAATTTTACAGTTTCGAAAAGACGGTCAAAATCAATTATGACATCATCAGTGATGTCACAATTGACATTATCGGTTTTAAAATTACTGTCGTAGATGATGTCCGTGCCATCCGTGAGTTCAGAAGCATCAATTTTACAGTTTTGAAAAGATGGTTAAAATCAATTATGACATCATCAGTGATGTCACAATTGACATAATCGGTTTTAAAATTACTGTCGTAGATGATGTCCGTGCCATCCGTGAGTTCAGAAGCGTCAATTTTACAGTTTCGAAAAGACGGTCAAAATCAATTATGACATCATCAGTGATGTCACAATTGACATTATCGGTTTTAAAATTACTGTCGTAGATGATGTCCGTGCCATCCGTGAGTTCAGAAGCATCAATTTTACAGTTTTGAAAAGATGGTTAAAATCAATTATGACATCATCAGTGATGTCACAATTGACATAATCGGTTTTAAAATTACTGTCGTAGATGATGTCCGTGCCATCCGTGAGTTCAGAAGCGTCAATTTTACAGTTTCGAAAAGACGGTCAAAATCAATTATGACATCATCAGTGATGTCACAATTGACATTATCGGTTTTAAAATTACTGTCGTAGATGATGTCCGTGCCATCCGTGAGTTCAGAAGCGTCAATTTTACAGTATCGAAAAGACGGTCAAAATCAATTATGACATCATCAGTGATGTCACAATTGACATTATCGGTTTTAAAATTACTGTCGTAGATGATGTCCGTGCCATCCGTGAGTTCAGAAGCGTCAATTTTACAGTTTTGAAAAGATGGTCAAAATCAATTATGACATCATCAGTGATGTCACAATTGACATTATCGGTTTTAAAATTACTGTCGTAGATGATGTCCGTGCCATTCGTGAGTTCAGAAGCATCAATTTTACAGTTTCGAAAAGACGGTCAAAATCAATTATGACATCATCAGTGATGTCACAATTGACATTATCGGTTTTAAAATTACTGTCGTAGATGATGTCCGTGCCATTCGTGAGTTCAGAAGCGTCAATTTTACAGTTTCGAAAAGACGGTCAAAATCAATTATGACATCATCAGTGATGTCACAATTGACATTATCGGTTTTAAAATTACTGTCGTAGATGATGTCCATGCCATCCGTGAGTTCAGAAGCGTCAATTTTACAGTTTCGAAAAGACGGTCAAAATCAATTATGACATCATCAGTGATGTCACAATTGACATTATCGGTTTTAAAATTACTGTCGTAGATGATGTCCGAGCCATCCGTGAGTTCAGAAGCGTCAATTTTACAGTTTTGAAAAGATGGTTAAAATCAATTATGACATCATCAGTGATGTCACAATTGACATTATCGGTTTTAAAATTACTGTCGTAGATGATGTCCGTGCCATTCGTGAGTTCAGAAGCGTCAATTTTACAGTTTCGAAAAGACGGTCAAAATCAATTATGACATCATCAGTGATGTCACAATTGACATAATCGGTTTTAAAATTACTGTCGTAGATGATGTCTGTGCCATCCGTGAGTTCAGAAGCATCAATTTTACAGTTTTGAAAAGATGGTTAAAATCAATTATGACATCATCAGTGATGTCACAATTGACATTATCGGTTTTAAAATTACTGTCGTAGATGATGTCCGTGCCATCCGTGAGTTCAGAAGCGTCAATTTTACAGTTTCGAAAAGACGGTCAAAATCAATTATGACATCATCAGTGATGTCACAATTGACATTATCGGTTTTAAAATTACTGTCGTAGATGATGTCCGTGCCATCCGTGAGTTCAGAAGCGTCAATTTTACAGTTTTGAAAAGACGGTCAAAATCAATTATGACATCATCAGTGATGTCACAATTGACATTATCGGTTTTAAAATTACTGTCGTAGATGATGTCCGTGCCATCCGTGAGTTCAGAAGCTTCAATTTTACAGTTTCGAAAAGACGGTCAAAATCAATTATGACATCATCAGTGATGTCACAATTGACATAATCGGTTTTAAAATTACTGTCGTAGATGATGTCTGTGCCATCCGTGAGTTCAGAAGCATCAATTTTACAGTTTTGAAAAGATGGTCAAAATCAATTATGACATCATCAGTGATATCACAATTGACATTATCGGTTTTAAAATTACTGTCGTAGATGATGTCCGTGCCATCCGTGAGTTCAGAAGCGTCAATTTTACAGTTTTGAAAAGACGGTTAAAATCAATTATGACATCATCAGTGATGTCACAATTGACATTATCGGTTTTAAAATTACTGTCGTAGATGATGTCCATGCCATCCGTGAGTTCAGAAGCGTCAATTTTACAGTTTCGAAAAGACGGTCAAAATCAATTATGACATCATCAGTGATGTCATAATTGACATAATCGGTTTTAAAATTACTGTCGTAGATGATGTCTGTGCCATCCGTGAGTTCAGAAGCATCAATTTTACAGTTTTGAAAAGATGGTCAAAATCAATTATGACATCATCAGTGATGTCACAATTGACATTATCGGCTTTAAAATTACTGTCGTAGATGATGTCCGTGCCATCCGTGAGTTCAGAAGCGTCAATTTTACAGTTTCAAAAAGACGGTCAAAATCAATTATGACATCATCAGTGATGTCACAATTGATATTATCGGTTTTAAAATTACTGTCGTAGATTATGTCCGTGCCATCCGTGAGTTCAGAAGCGTCAATTTTACAGTTTTGAAAAGATGGTTAAAATCAATTATGACATCATCAGTGATGTCACAATTGACATAATCGGTTTTAAAATTAATGTCGTAGATGATGTCCGTGCCATCCGTGAGTTCAGAAGCGTCAATTTTACAGTTTCGAAAAGACGGTCAAAATCAATTATGACATCATCAGTGATGTCACAATTGACATTATCGGTTTTAAAATTACTGTCGTAGATGATGTCCGAGCCATCCGTGAGTTCAGAAGCGTCAATTTTACAGTTTTGAAAAGATGGTTAAAATCAATTATGACATCATCAGTGATGTCACAATTGACATTATCGGTTTTAAAATTACTGTCGTAGATGATGTCCGTGCCATTCGTGAGTTCAGAAGCGTCAATTTTACAGTTTCGAAAAGACGGTCAAAATCAATTATGACATCATCAGTGATGTCTCAATTGACATTATCGGTTTTAAAATTACTGTCGTAGATGATGTCCGTGCCATTCGTGAGTTCAGAAGCGTCAATTTTACAGTTTCGAAAAGACGGTCAAAATCAATTATGACATCATCAGTGATGTCACAATTGACATTATCGGTTTTAAAATTACTGTCGTAGATGATGTCCGTGCCATTCGTGAGTTCAGAAGCGTCAATTTTACAGTTTCGAAAAGACGGTCAAAATCAATTATGACATCATCAGTGATGTCACAATTGACATTATCGGTTTTAAAATTACTGTCGTAGATGATGTCCGTGCCATCCGTGAGTTCAGAAGCATCAATTTTACAGTTTTGAAAAGATGGTTAAAATCAATTATGACATCATCAGTGATGTCACAATTGACATAATCGGTTTTAAAATTACTGTCGTAGATGATGTCCGTGCCATCCGTGAGTTCAGAAGCGTCAATTTTACAGTTTCGAAAAGACGGTCAAAATCAATTATGACATCATCAGTGATGTCACAATTGACATTATCGGTTTTAAAATTACTGTCGTAGATGATGTCCGTGCCATCCGTGAGTTCAGAAGCATCAATTTTACAGTTTTGAAAAGATGGTTAAAATCAATTATGACATCATCAGTGATGTCACAATTGACATAATCGGTTTTAAAATTACTGTCGTAGATGATGTCCGTGCCATCCGTGAGTTCAGAAGCGTCAATTTTACAGTTTCGAAAAGACGGTCAAAATCAATTATGACATCATCAGTGATGTCACAATTGACATTATCGGTTTTAAAATTACTGTCGTAGATGATGTCCGTGCCATCCGTGAGTTCAGAAGCGTCAATTTTACAGTATCGAAAAGACGGTCAAAATCAATTATGACATCATCAGTGATGTCACAATTGACATTATCGGTTTTAAAATTACTGTCGTAGATGATGTCCGTGCCATCCGTGAGTTCAGAAGCGTCAATTTTACAGTTTTGAAAAGATGGTCAAAATCAATTATGACATCATCAGTGATGTCACAATTGACATTATCGGTTTTAAAATTACTGTCGTAGATGATGTCCGTGCCATTCGTGAGTTCAGAAGCGTCAATTTTACAGTTTCGAAAAGACGGTCAAAATCAATTATGACATCATCAGTGATGTCACAATTGACATTATCGGTTTTAAAATTACTGTCGTAGATGATGTCCGTGCCATTCGTGAGTTCAGAAGCGTCAATTTTACAGTTTCGAAAAGACGGTCAAAATCAATTATGACATCATCAGTGATGTCACAATTGACATTATCGGTTTTAAAATTACTGTCGTAGATGATGTCCATGCCATCCGTGAGTTCAGAAGCGTCAATTTTACAGTTTCGAAAAGACGGTCAAAATCAATTATGACATCATCAGTGATGTCACAATTGACATTATCGGTTTTAAAATTACTGTCGTAGATGATGTCCGAGCCATCCGTGAGTTCAGAAGCGTCAATTTTACAGTTTTGAAAAGATGGTTAAAATCAATTATGACATCATCAGTGATGTCACAATTGACATTATCGGTTTTAAAATTACTGTCGTAGATGATGTCTGTGCCATCCGTGAGTTCAGAAGCATCAATTTTACAGTTTTGAAAAGATGGTTAAAATCAATTATGACATCATCAGTGATGTCACAATTGACATAATCGGTTTTAAAATTACTGTCGTAGATGATGTCTGTGCCATCCGTGAGTTCAGAAGCATCAATTTTACAGTTTTGAAAAGATGGTTAAAATCAATTATGACATCATCAGTGATGTCACAATTGACATTATCGGTTTTAAAATTACTGTCGTAGATGATGTCCGTGCCATCCGTGAGTTCAGAAGCGTCAATTTTACAGTTTCGAAAAGACGGTCAAAATCAATTATGACATCATCAGTGATGTCACAATTGACATTATCGGTTTTAAAATTACTGTCGTAGATGATGTCCGTGCCATCCGTGAGTTCAGAAGCGTCAATTTTACAGTTTTGAAAAGACGGTCAAAATCAATTATGACATCATCAGTGATGTCACAATTGACATTATCGGTTTTAAAATTACTGTCGTAGATGATGTCCGTGCCATCCGTGAGTTCAGAAGCTTCAATTTTACAGTTTCGAAAAGACGGTCAAAATCAATTATGACATCATCAGTGATGTCACAATTGACATAATCGGTTTTAAAATTACTGTCGTAGATGATGTCTGTGCCATCCGTGAGTTCAGAAGCATCAATTTTACAGTTTTGAAAAGATGGTCAAAATCAATTATGACATCATCAGTGATATCACAATTGACATTATCGGTTTTAAAATTACTGTCGTAGATGATGTCCGTGCCATCCGTGAGTTCAGAAGCGTCAATTTTACAGTTTTGAAAAGACGGTTAAAATCAATTATGACATCATCAGTGATGTCACAATTGACATTATCGGTTTTAAAATTACTGTCGTAGATGATGTCCATGCCATCCGTGAGTTCAGAAGCGTCAATTTTACAGTTTCGAAAAGACGGTCAAAATCAATTATGACATCATCAGTGATGTCATAATTGACATAATCGGTTTTAAAATTACTGTCGTAGATGATGTCTGTGCCATCCGTGAGTTCAGAAGCATCAATTTTACAGTTTTGAAAAGATGGTCAAAATCAATTATGACATCATCAGTGATGTCACAATTGACATTATCGGCTTTAAAATTACTGTCGTAGATGATGTCCGTGCCATCCGTGAGTTCAGAAGCGTCAATTTTACAGTTTCAAAAAGACGGTCAAAATCAATTATGACATCATCAGTGATGTCACAATTGATATTATCGGTTTTAAAATTACTGTCGTAGATTATGTCCGTGCCATCCGTGAGTTCAGAAGCGTCAATTTTACAGTTTTGAAAAGATGGTTAAAATCAATTATGACATCATCAGTGATGTCACAATTGACATAATCGGTTTTAAAATTAATGTCGTAGATGATGTCCGTGCCATCCGTGAGTTCAGAAGCGTCAATTTTACAGTTTCGAAAAGACGGTCAAAATCAATTATGACATCATCAGTGATGTCACAATTGACATTATCGGTTTTAAAATTACTGTCGTAGATGATGTCCGAGCCATCCGTGAGTTCAGAAGCGTCAATTTTACAGTTTTGAAAAGATGGTTAAAATCAATTATGACATCATCAGTGATGTCACAATTGACATTATCGGTTTTAAAATTACTGTCGTAGATGATGTCCGTGCCATTCGTGAGTTCAGAAGCGTCAATTTTACAGTTTCGAAAAGACGGTCAAAATCAATTATGACATCATCAGTGATGTCTCAATTGACATTATCGGTTTTAAAATTACTGTCGTAGATGATGTCCGTGCCATTCGTGAGTTCAGAAGCGTCAATTTTACAGTTTCGAAAAGACGGTCAAAATCAATTATGACATCATCAGTGATGTCACAATTGACATTATCGGTTTTAAAATTACTGTCGTAGATGATGTCCGTGCCATCCGTGAGTTCAGAAGCGTCAATTTTACAGTTTCGAAAAGATGGTTAAAATCAATTATGACATCATCAGTGATGTCACAATTGACATAATCGGTTTTAAAATTACTGTCGTAGATGATGTCCGTGCCATCCGTGAGTTCAGAAGCGTCAATTTTACAGTTTCGAAAATACGGTCAAAATCAATTATGACATCATCAGTGATGTCACAATTGACATTATCGGTTTTAAAATTACTGTCGTAGATGATGTCCATGCCATTCGTGAGTTCAGAAGCGTCAATTTTACAGTTTCGAAAAGACGGTCAAAATCAATTATGACATCATCAGTGATGTCACAATTGACATTATCGGTTTTAAAATTACTGTCGTAGATGATGTCCGTGCCATTCGTGAGTTCAGAAGCGTCAATTTTACAGTTTCGAAAAGACGGTCAAAATCAATTATGACATCATCAGTGATGTCACAATTGACATTATCGGTTTTAAAATTACTGTCGTAGATGATGTCCGTGCCATCCGTGAGTTCAGAAGCATCAATTTTACAGTTTTGAAAAGATGGTTAAAATCAATTATGACATCATCAGTGATGTCACAATTGACATAATCGGTTTTAAAATTACTGTCGTAGATGATGTCCGTGCCATCCGTGAGTTCAGAAGCGTCAATTTTACAGTTTCGAAAAGACGGTCAAAATCAATTATGACATCATCAGTGATGTCACAATTGACATTATCGGTTTTAAAATTACTGTCGTAGATGATGTCCGTGCCATCCGTGAGTTCAGAAGCGTCAATTTTACAGTTTCGAAAAGACGGTCAAAATCAATTATGACATCATCAGTGATGTCACAATTGACATTATCGGTTTTAAAATTACTGTCGTAGATGATGTCCGAGCCATCCGTGAGTTCAGAAGCGTCAATTTTACAGTTTTGAAAAGATGGTTAAAATCAATTATGACATCATCAGTGATGTCACAATTGACATTATCGGTTTTAAAATTACTGTCGTAGATGATGTCCGTGCCATTCGTGAGTTCAGAAGCGTCAATTTTACAGTTTCGAAAAGACGGTCAAAATCAATTATGACATCATCAGTGATGTCACAATTGACATTATCGGTTTTAAAATTACTGTCGTAGATGATGTCCGTGCCATTCGTGAGTTCAGAAGCGTCAATTTTACAGTTTCGAAAAGACGGTCAAAATCAATTATGACATCATCAGTGATGTCACAATTGACATTATCGGTTTTAAAATTACTGTCGTAGATGATGTCCGTGCCATCCGTGAGTTCAGAAGCGTCAATTTTACAGTTTCGAAAAGATGGTTAAAATCAATTATGACATCATCAGTGATGTCACAATTGACATAATCGGTTTTAAAATTACTGTCGTAGATGATGTCCGTGCCATCCGTGAGTTCAGAAGCGTCAATTTTACAGTTTCGAAAATACGGTCAAAATCAATTATGACATCATCAGTGATGTCACAATTGACATTATCGGTTTTAAAATTACTGTCGTAGATGATGTCCGTGCCATCCGTGAGTTCAGAAGCGTCAATTTTACAGTTTCGAAAAGATGGTTAAAATCAATTATGACATCATCAGTGATGTCACAATTGACATAATCGGTTTTAAAATTAATGTCGTAGATGATGTCCGTGCCATCCGTGAGTTCAGAAGCGTCAATTTTACAGTTTCGAAAAGACGGTCAAAATCAATTATGACATCATCAGTGATGTCACAATTGACATTATCGGTTTTAAAATTACTGTCGTAGATGATGTCCGAGCCATCCGTGAGTTCAGAAGCGTCAATTTTACAGTTTTGAAAAGATGGTTAAAATCAATTATGACATCATCAGTGATGTCACAATTGACATTATCGGTTTTAAAATTACTGTCGTAGATGATGTCCGTGCCATTCGTGAGTTCAGAAGCGTCAATTTTACAGTTTCGAAAAGACGGTCAAAATCAATTATGACATCATCAGTGATGTCTCAATTGACATTATCGGTTTTAAAATTACTGTCGTAGATGATGTCCGTGCCATTCGTGAGTTCAGAAGCGTCAATTTTACAGTTTCGAAAAGACGGTCAAAATCAATTATGACATCATCAGTGATGTCACAATTGACATTATCGGTTTTAAAATTACTGTCGTAGATGATGTCCGTGCCATCCGTGAGTTCAGAAGCGTCAATTTTACAGTTTCGAAAAGATGGTTAAAATCAATTATGACATCATCAGTGATGTCACAATTGACATAATCGGTTTTAAAATTACTGTCGTAGATGATGTCCGTGCCATCCGTGAGTTCAGAAGCGTCAATTTTACAGTTTCGAAAATACGGTCAAAATCAATTATGACATCATCAGTGATGTCACAATTGACATTATCGGTTTTAAAATTACTGTCGTAGATGATGTCCATGCCATTCGTGAGTTCAGAAGCGTCAATTTTACAGTTTCGAAAAGACGGTCAAAATCAATTATGACATCATCAGTGATGTCACAATTGACATTATCGGTTTTAAAATTACTGTCGTAGATGATGTCCGTGCCATTCGTGAGTTCAGAAGCGTCAATTTTACAGTTTCGAAAAGACGGTCAAAATCAATTATGACATCATCAGTGATGTCACAATTGACATTATCGGTTTTAAAATTACTGTCGTAGATGATGTCCGTGCCATCCGTGAGTTCAGAAGCATCAATTTTACAGTTTTGAAAAGATGGTTAAAATCAATTATGACATCATCAGTGATGTCACAATTGACATAATCGGTTTTAAAATTACTGTCGTAGATGATGTCCGTGCCATCCGTGAGTTCAGAAGCGTCAATTTTACAGTTTCGAAAAGACGGTCAAAATCAATTATGACATCATCAGTGATGTCACAATTGACATTATCGGTTTTAAAATTACTGTCGTAGATGATGTCCGTGCCATCCGTGAGTTCAGAAGCGTCAATTTTACAGTTTCGAAAAGACGGTCAAAATCAATTATGACATCATCAGTGATGTCACAATTGACATTATCGGTTTTAAAATTACTGTCGTAGATGATGTCCGAGCCATCCGTGAGTTCAGAAGCGTCAATTTTACAGTTTTGAAAAGATGGTTAAAATCAATTATGACATCATCAGTGATGTCACAATTGACATTATCGGTTTTAAAATTACTGTCGTAGATGATGTCCGTGCCATTCGTGAGTTCAGAAGCGTCAATTTTACAGTTTCGAAAAGACGGTCAAAATCAATTATGACATCATCAGTGATGTCACAATTGACATTATCGGTTTTAAAATTACTGTCGTAGATGATGTCCGTGCCATTCGTGAGTTCAGAAGCGTCAATTTTACAGTTTCGAAAAGACGGTCAAAATCAATTATGACATCATCAGTGATGTCACAATTGACATTATCGGTTTTAAAATTACTGTCGTAGATGATGTCCGTGCCATCCGTGAGTTCAGAAGCGTCAATTTTACAGTTTCGAAAAGATGGTTAAAATCAATTATGACATCATCAGTGATGTCACAATTGACATAATCGGTTTTAAAATTACTGTCGTAGATGATGTCCGTGCCATCCGTGAGTTCAGAAGCGTCAATTTTACAGTTTCGAAAATACGGTCAAAATCAATTATGACATCATCAGTGATGTCACAATTGACATTATCGGTTTTAAAATTACTGTCGTAGATGATGTCCGTGCCATTCGTGAGTTCAGAAGCGTCAATTTTACAGTTTCGAAAAGACGGTCAAAATCAATTATGACATCATCAGTGATGTCACAATTGACATTATCGGTTTTAAAATTACTGTCGTAGATGATATCCGTGCCATTCGTGAGTTCAGAAGCGTCAATTTTACAGTTTCGAAAAGACGGTCAAAATCAATTATGACATCATCAGTGATGTCACAATTGACATTATCGGTTTTAAAATTACTGTCGTAGATGATGTCCGTGCCATCCGTGAGTTCAGAAGCATCAATTTTACAGTTTTGAAAAGATGGTTAAAATCAATTATGACATCATCAGTGATGTCACAATTGACATAATCGGTTTTAAAATTACTGTCGTAGATGATGTCCGTGCCATCCGTGAGTTCAGAAGCGTCAATTTTACAGTTTCGAAAAGACGGTCAAAATCAATTATGACATCATCAGTGATGTCACAATTGACATTATCGGTTTTAAAATTACTGTCGTAGATGATGTCCGTGCCATCCGTGAGTTCAGAAGCGTCAATTTTACAGTTTCGAAAAGACGGTCAAAATCAATTATGACATCATCAGTGATGTCACAATTGACATTATCGGTTTTAAAATTACTGTCGTAGATGATGTCCGTGCCATCCGTGAGTTCAGAAGCGTCAATTTTACAGTTTCGAAAAGACGGTCAAAATCAATTATGACATCATCAGTGATGTCACAATTGACATAATCGGTTTTAAAATTACTGTCGTAGATGATGTCTGTGCCATCCGTGAGTTCAGAAGCATCAATTTTACAGTTTTGAAAAGATGGTCAAAATCAATTATGACATCATCAGTGATGTCACAATTGACATTATCGGTTTTAAAATTACTGTCGTAGATGATGTCCGTGCCATTCGTGAGTTCAGAAGCGTCAATTTTACAGTTTCGAAAAGACGGTCAAAATCAATTATGACATCATCAGTGATGTCACAATTGACATTATCGGTTTTAAAATTACTGTCGTAGATGATGTCCGTGCCATTCGTGAGTTCAGAAGCGTCAATTTTACAGTTTCGAAAAGACGGTCAAAATCAATTATGACATCATCAGTGATGTCACAATTGACATTATCGGTTTTAAAATTACTGTCGTAGATGATGTCCATGCCATCCGTGAGTTCAGAAGCGTCAATTTTACAGTTTCGAAAAGACGGTCAAAATCAATTATGACATCATCAGTGATGTCACAATTGACATTATCGGTTTTAAAATTACTGTCGTAGATGATGTCCGAGCCATCCGTGAGTTCAGAAGCGTCAATTTTACAGTTTTGAAAAGATGGTTAAAATCAATTATGACATCATCAGTGATGTCACAATTGACATTATCGGTTTAAAAATTACTGTCGTAGATGATGTCCGTGCCATTCGTGAGTTCAGAAGCGTCAATTTTACAGTTTCGAAAAGACGGTCAAAATCAATTATGACATCATCAGTGATGTCACAATTGACATTATCGGTTTTAAAATTACTGTCGTAGATGATGTCCGTGCCATTCGTGAGTTCAGAAGCGTCAATTTTACAGTTTCGTAAAGACGGTCAAAATCAATTATGACATCATCAGTGATGTCACAATTGACATTATCGGTTTTAAAATTACTGTCGTAGATGATGTCCGTGCCATTCGTGAGTTCAGAAGCGTCAATTTTACAGTTTCGAAAAGACGGTCAAAATCAATTATGACATCATCAGTGATGTCACAATTGACATTATCGGTTTTAAAATTACTGTCATAGATGATGTCCGTGCCATTCGTGAGTTCAGAAGCGTCAATTTTACAGTTTCGAAAAGACGGTCAAAATCAATTATGACATCATCAGTGATGTCACAATTGACATTATCGGTTTTAAAATTACTGTCGTAGATGATGTCCGTGCCATTCGTGAGTTCAGAAGCGTCAATTTTACAGTTTCGAAAAGACGGTCAAAATCAATTATGACATCATCAGTGATGTCACAATTGACATTATCGGTTTTAAAATTACTGTCGTAGATGATGTCCGTGCCATCCGTGAGTTCAGAAGCGTCAATTTTACAGTTTTGAAAAGATGGTTAAAATCAATTATGACATCATCAGTGATGTCACAATTGACATAATCGGTTTTAAAATTACTGTCGTAGATGATGTCCGTGCCATCCGTGAGTTCAGAAGCGTCAATTTTACAGTTTCGAAAAGACGGTCAAAATCAATTATGACATCATCAGTGATGTCACAATTGACATTATCGGTTTTAAAATTACTGTCGTAGATGATGTCCGTGCCATCCGTGAGTTCAGAAGCGTCAATTTTACAGTTTCGAAAAGACGGTCAAAATCAATTATGACATCATCAGTGATGTCACAATTGACATAATCGGTTTTAAAAATACTGTCGTAGATGATGTCTCTGCCATCCGTGAGTTCAGAAGCATCAATTTTACAGTTTTGAAAAGATGGTTAAAATCAATTATGACATCATCAGTGATGTCACAATTGACATTATCGGTTTTAAAATTACTGTCGTAGATGATGTCCGTGCCATCCGTGAGTTCAGAAGCGTCAATTTTACAGTTTTGAAAAGACGGTCAAAATCAATTATGACATCATCAGTGATGTCACAATTGACATAATCGGTTTTAAAATTACTGTCGTAGATGATGTCTGTGCCATCCGTGAGTTCAGAAGCGTCAATTTTACAGTTTTGAAAAGATGGTCAAAATCAATTATGACATCATCAGTGATGTCACAATTGACATTATCGGTTTAAAAATTACTGTCGTAGATGATGTCCGTGCCATCCGTGAGTTCAGAAGCGTCAATTTTACAGTTTCAAAAAGACAGTCAAAATCAATTATGACATCATCAGTGATGTCACAATTGATATTATCGGTTTTAAAATTACTGTCGTAGATTATGTCCGTGCCATCCGTGAGTTCAGAAGCGTCAATTTTACAGTTTTGAAAAGATGGTTAAAATCAATTATGACATCATCAGTGATGTCACAATTGACATTATCGGTTTTAAAATTACTGTCGTAGATGATGTCCGTGACATCCGTGAGTTCAGAAGCGTCAATTTTACAGTTTCGAAAAGATGGTCGAAATCAATTATGACATCATCAGTGATGTCACAATTGACATAATCGGTTTTAAAATTACTGTCGTAGACGATGTCCGTGCCATTCGTGAGTTCAGAAGCGTCAATTTTACAGTTTCGTAAAGACGGTCAAAATCAATTATGACATCATCAGTGATGTCACAATTGACATTATCGGTTTTAAAATTACTGTCGTAGATGATGTCCGTGCCATCCGTGAGTTCAGAAGCGTCAATTTTACAGTTTTGAAAAGATGGTTAAAATCAATTATGACATCATCAGTGATGTCACAATTGACATAATCGGTTTTAAAATTACTGTCGTAGATGATGTCCGTGCCATCCGTGAGTTCAGAAGCATCAATTTTACAGTTTCGAAAAGACGGTCAAAATCAATTATGACATCATCAGTGATGTCACAATTGACATTATCGGTTTTAAAATTACTGTCGTAGATGATGTCCGTGCCATCCGTGAGTTCAGAAGCGTCAATTTTACAGTTTCGAAAAGACGGTCAAAATCAATTATGACATCATCAGTGATGTCACAATTGACATTATCGGTTTTAAAATTACTGTCGTAGATGATGTCCGTGCCATCCGTGAGTTCAGAAGCGTCAATTTTACAGTTTCGAAAAGACGGTCAAAATCAATTATGACATCATCAGTGATGTCACAATTGACATAATCGGTTTTAAAATTACTGTCGTAGATGATGTCTGTGCCATCCGTGAGTTCAGAAGCATCAATTTTACAGTTTTGAAAAGATGGTTAAAATCAATTATGACATCATCAGTGATGTGACAATTGACATTATCGGTTTTAAAATTACTGTCGTAGATGATGTCCGTGCCATCCGTGAGTTCAGAAGCGTCAATTTTACAGTTTTGAAAAGACGGTCAAAATCAATTATGACATCATCAGTGATGTCACAATTGACATAATCGGTTTTAAAATTACTGTCGTAGATGATGTCTGTGCCATCCGTGAGTTCAGAAGCGTCAATTTTACAGTTTTGAAAAGATGGTCAAAATCAATTATGACATCATCAGTGATGTCACAATTGACATTATCGGTTTAAAAATTACTGTCGTAGATGATGTCCGTGCCATCCGTGAGTTCAGAAGCGTCAATTTTACAGTTTCAAAAAGACGGTCAAAATCAATTATGACATCATCAGTGATGTCACAATTGATATTATCGGTTTTAAAATTACTGTCGTAGATTTTGTCCGTGCCATCCGTGAGTTCAGAAGCGTCAATTTTACAGTTTTGAAAAGATGGTTAAAATCAATTATGACATCATCAGTGATGTCACAATTGACATTATCGGTTTTAAAATTACTGTCGTAGATGATGTCCGTGACATCCGTGAGTTCAGAAGCGTCAATTTTACAGTTTCGAAAAGATGGTCAAAATCAATTATGACATCATCAGTGATGTCACAATTGACATAATCGGTTTTAAAATTACTGTCGTAGACGATGTCTGTGCCATCAGTGAGTTCAGAAGCATCAATTTTACAGTTTTGAAAAGATGGTCAAAATCAATTATGACATCATCAGTGATGTCACAATTGACATTATCGGTTTTAAAATTACTGTCGTAGATGATGTCCGTGCCATCCGTGAGTTCAGAAGTGTCAATTTTACAGTTTCGAAAAGACGGTCAAAATCAATTATGACATCATCAGTGATGTCACAATTGACATTATCGGTTTTAAAATTACTGTCGTAGATGATGTCCGTGCCATCCGTGAGTTCAGAAGCGTCAATTTTACAGTTTCGAAAAGACGGTCAAAATCAATTATGACATCATCAGTGATGTCACAATTGACATAATCGGTTTTAAAATTACTGTCGTAGATGATGTCTGTGCCATCCGTGAGTTCAGAAGCATCAATTTTACAGTTTTGAAAAGATGGTCAAAATCAATTATGACATCATCAGTGATGTCACAATTGACATTATCGGTTTTAAAATTACTGTCGTAGATGATGTCCGTGCCATTCGTGAGTTCAGAAGCGTCAATTTTACAGTTTCGAAAAGACGGTCAAAATCAATTATGACATCATCAGTGATGTCACAATTGACATTATCGGTTTTAAAATTACTGTCGTAGATGATGTCCGTGCCATCCGTGAGTTCAGAAGCGTCAATTTTACAGTTTTGAAAAGATGGTTAAAATCAATTATGACATCATCAGTGATGTCACAATTGACATAATCGGTTTTAAAATTACTGTCGTAGATGATGTCCGTGCCATCCGTGAGTTCAGAAGCGTCAATTTTACAGTTTCGAAAAGACGTTCAAAATCAATTATGACATCATCAGTGATGTCACAATTGACATTATTGGTTTTAAAATTACTGTCGTAGATGATGTCCGAGCCATCCGTGAGTTCAGAAGCGTCAATTTTACAGTTTTGAAAAGATGGTTAAAATCAATTATGACATCATCAGTGATGTCACAATTGACATTATCGGTTTTAAAATTACTGTCGTAGATGATGTCCGTGCCATTCGTGAGTTCAGAAGCGTCAATTTTACAGTTTCGAAAAGACGGTCAAAATCAATTATGACATCATCAGTGATGTCACAATTGACATTATCGGTTTTAAAATTACTGTCGTAGATGATGTCCGTGCCATTCGTGAGTTCAGAAGCGTCAATTTTACAGTTTCGTAAAGACGGTCAAAATCAATTATGACATCATCAGTGATGTCACAATTGACATTATCGGTTTTAAAATTACTGTCGTAGATGATGTCCGTGCCATTCGTGAGTTCAGAAGCGTCAATTTTACAGTTTCGAAAAGACGGTCAAAATCAATTATGACATCATCAGTGATGTCACAATTGACATTATCGGTTTTAAAATTACTGTCGTAGATGATGTCCGTGCCATTCGTGAGTTCAGAAGCGTCAATTTTACAGTTTCGAAAAGACGGTCAAAATCAATTATGACATCATCAGTGATGTCACAATTGACATTATCGGTTTTAAAATTACTGTCGTAGATGATGTCCGTGCCATTCGTGAGTTCAGAAGCGTCAATTTTACAGTTTCGAAAAGACGGTCAAAATCAATTATGACATCATCAGTGATGTCACAATTGACATTATCGGTTTTAAAATTACTGTCGTAGATGATGTCCGTGCCATCCGTGAGTTCAGAAGCGTCAATTTTACAGTTTTGAAAAGATGGTTAAAATCAATTATGACATCATCAGTGATGTCACAATTGACATAATCGGTTTTAAAATTACTGTCGTAGATGATGTCCGTGCCATCCGTGAGTTCAGAAGCGTCAATTTTACAGTTTCGAAAAGACGGTCAAAATCAATTATGACATCATCAGTGATGTCACAATTGACATTATCGGTTTTAAAATTACTGTCGTAGATGATGTCCGTGCCATCCGTGAGTTCAGAAGCGTCAATTTTACAGTTTCGAAAAGACGGTCAAAATCAATTATGACATCATCAGTGATGTCACAATTGACATTATCGGTTTTAAAATTACTGTCGTAGATGATGTCCGTGCCATCCGTGAGTTCAGAAGCGTCAATTTTACAGTTTCGAAAAGACGGTCAAAATCAATTATGACATCATCAGTGATGTCACAATTGACATAATCGGTTTTAAAATTACTGTCGTAGATGATGTCTGTGCCATCCGTGAGTTCAGAAGCATCAATTTTACAGTTTTGAAAAGATGGTTAAAATCAATTATGACATCATCAGTGATGTCACAATTGACATTATCGTTTTTAAAATTATTGTCGTAGATGATGTCCGTGCCATCCGTGAGTTCAGAAGCGTCAATTTTACAGTTTTGAAAAGACGGTCAAAATCAATTATGACATCATCAGTGATGTCACAATTGACATAATCGGTTTTAAAATTACTGTCGTAGACGATGTCCGTGCCATTCGTGAGTTCAGAAGCGTCAATTTTACAGTTTCGTAAAGACGGTCAAAATCAATTATGACATCATCAGTGATGTCACAATTGACATTATCGGTTTTAAAATTACTGTCGTAGATGATGTCCGTGCCATTCGTGAGTTCAGAAGCGTCAATTTTACAGTTTCGAAAAGACGGTCAAAATCAATTATGACATCATCAGTGATGTCACAATTGACATTATCGGTTTTAAAATTACTGTCGTAGATGATGTCCGTGCCATTCGTGAGTTCAGAAGCGTCAATTTTACAGTTTCGAAAAGACGGTCAAAATCAATTATGACATCATCAGTGATGTCACAATTGACATTATCGGTTTTAAAATTACTGTCGTAGATGATGTCCGTGCCATCCGTGAGTTCAGAAGCGTCAATTTTACAGTTTCGAAAAGACGGTCAAAATCAATTATGACATCATCAGTGATGTCACAATTGACATTATCGGTTTTAAAATTACTGTCGTAGATGATGTCCGTGCCATCCGTGAGTTCAGAAGCGTCAATTTTACAGTTTCGAAAAGACGGTCAAAATCAATTATGACATCATCAGTGATGTCACAATTGACATAATCGGTTTTAAAATTACTGTCGTAGATGATGTCTGTGCCATCCGTGAGTTCAGAAGCATCAATTTTACAGTTTTGAAAAGATGGTTAAAATCAATTATGACATCATCAGTGATGTCACAATTGACATTATCGGTTTTAAAATTACTGTCGTAGATGATGTCCGTGCCATCCGTGAGTTCAGAAGCGTCAATTTTACAGTTTTGAAAAGACGGTCAAAATCAATTATGACATCATCAGTGATGTCACAATTGACATAATCGGTTTTAAAATTACTGTCGTAGATGATGTCTGTGCCATCCGTGAGTTCAGAAGCGTCAATTTTACAGTTTTGAAAAGATGGTCAAAATCAATTATGACATCATCAGTGATGTCACAATTGACATTATCGGTTTAAAAATTACTGTCGTAGATGATGTCCGTGCCATCCGTGAGTTCAGAAGCGTCAATTTTACAGTTTCAAAAAGACGGTCAAAATCAATTATGACATCATCAGTGATGTCACAATTGATATTATCGGTTTTAAAATTACTGTCGTAGATTATGTCCGTGCCATCCGTGAGTTCAGAAGCGTCAATTTTACAGTTTTGAAAAGATGGTTAAAATCAATTATGACATCATCAGTGATGTCACAATTGACATTATCGGTTTTAAAATTACTGTCGTAGATGATGTCCGTGACATCCGTGAGTTCAGAAGCGTCAATTTTACAGTTTCGAAAAGATGGTCAAAATCAATTATGACATCATCAGTGATGTCACAATTGACATAATCGGTTTTAAAATGACTGTCGTAGACGATGTCTGTGCCATCCGTGAGTTCAGAAGCATCAATTTTACAGTTTTGAATAGATGGTCAAAATCAATTATGACATCATCAGTGATGTCACAATTGACATTATCGGTTTTAAAATTACTGTCGTAGATGATGTCCGTGCCATCCGTGAGTTCAGAAGCGTCAATTTTACAGTTTCGAAAAGACGGTCAAAATCAATTATGACATCATCATTGATGTCACAATTGACATTATCGGTTTTAAAATTACTGTCGTAGATGATGTCCGTGCCATCCGTGAGTTCAGAAGCGTCATTTTTACAGTTTTGAAAAGATGGTTAAAATCAATTATGACATCATCAGTGATGTCACAATTGACATTATCGGTTTTAAAATTACTGTCGTAGATGATGTCCGTGCCATTCGTGAGTTCAGAAGCGTCAATTTTACAGTTTCGAAAAGACGGTCAAAATCAATTATGACATCATCAGTGATGTCACAATTGACATTATCGGTTTTAAAATTACTGTCGTAGATGATGTCCGTGCCATTCGTGAGTTCAGAAGCGTCAATTTTACAGTTTTGAAAAGATGGTTAAAATCAATTATGACATCATCAGTGATGTCACAATTGACATTATCGGTTTTAAAATTACTGTCGTAGATGATGTCCGTGCCATCCGTGAGTTCAGAAGCGTCAATTTTACAGTTTCGAAAAGATGGTTAAAATCAATTATGACATCATCAGTGATGTCACAATTGACATAATCGGTTTTAAAATTACTGTCGTAGATGATGTCCGTGCCATCCGTGAGTTCAGAAGCGTCAATTTTACAGTTTCGAAAAGACGGTCAAAATCAATTATGACATCATCAGTGATGTCACTATTGACATTATCGGTTTTAAAATTACTGTCGTAGATGATGTCCGTGCCATTCGTGAGTTCAGAAGCGTCAATTTTACAGTTTCGAAAAGACGGTCAAAATCAATTATGACATCATCAGTGATGTCACAATTGACATTATCGGTTTTAAAATTACTGTCGTAGATGATGTCCGTGCCATTCGTGTGTTCAGAAGCGTCAATTTTACAGTTTCGAAAAGACGGTCAAAATCAATTATGACATCATCAGTGATGTCACAATTGACATTATCGGTTTTAAAATTACTGTCGTAGATGATGTCCGTGCCATCCGTGAGTTCAGAAGCGTCAATTTTACAGTTTCGAAAAGATGGTTAAAATCAATTATTCACATCATCAGTGATGTCACAATTGACATAATCGGTTTTAAAATTACTGTCGTAGATGATGTCCGTGCCATCCATGAGTTCAGAAGCGTCAATTTTACAGTTTCGAAAAGACGGTCAAAATCAATTATGACATCATCAGTGATGTCACAATTGACATTATCGGTTTTAAAATTACTGTCGTAGATGATGTCCGTGCCATTCGTGAGTTCAGAAGCGTCAATTTTACAGTTTCGAAAAGACGGTCAAAATCAATTATGACATCATCAGTGATGTCACAATTGACATTATCGGTTTTAAAATTACTGTCGTAGATGATGACCGTGCCATTCGTGAGTTCAGAAGCGTCAATTTTACAGTTTCGAAAAGACGGTCAAAATCAATTATGACATCATCAGTGATGTCACAATTGACATTATCGGTTTTAAAATTACTGTCGTAGATGATGTCCGTGCCATCCGTGAGTTCAGAAGCGTCAATTTTACAGTTTTGAAAAGATGGTTAAAATCAATTATGACATCATCAGTGATGTCACAATTGACATTATCGGTTTTAAAATTACTGTCGTAGATGATGTCCGTGCCATCCGTGAGTTCAGAAGCGTCAATTTTACAGTTTTGAAAAGATGGTTAAAATCAATTATGACATCATCAGTGATGTCACAATTGACATAATTGGTTTTAAAATTACTGTCGTAGATGATGTCCGTGCCATCCGTGAGTTCAGAAGCGTCAATTTTACAGTTTCGAAAAGACGGTCAAAATCAATTATGACATCATCAGTGATGTCACAATTGACATTATCGGTTTTAAAATTACTGTCGTAGATGATGTCCGAGCCATCCGTGAGTTCAGAAGCGTCAATTTTACAGTTTTGAAAAGATGGTTAAAATCAATTATGACATCATCCGTGATGTCACAATTGACATTATCGGTTTTAAAATTACTGTCGTAGATGATGTCCGTGCCATTCGTGAGTTCAGAAGCGTCAATTTTACAGTTTCGAAAAGACGGTCAAAATCAATTATGACATCATCAGTGATGTCACAATTGACATTATCGGTTTTAAAATTACTGTCGTAGATGATGTCCGTGCCATCCGTGAGTTCAGAAGCGTCAATTTTACAGTTTTGAAAAGATGGTTAAAATCAATTATGACATCATCAGTGATGTCACAATTGGCATAATCGGTTTTAAAATTACTGTCGTAGATGATGTCCGTGCCATCCGTGAGTTCAGAAGCGTCAATTTTACAGTTTCGAAAAGACGGTCAAAATCAATTATGACATCATCAGTGATGTCACAATTGAAATTATCGGTTTTAAAATTACTGTCATAGATGATGTCCGTGCCATCCGTGAGTTCAGAAGCGTCAATTTTACAGTTTCGAAAAGACGGTCAAAATCAATTATGACATCATCAGTGATGTCACAATTGACATAATCGGTTTTAAAATTACTGTCGTAGATGATGTCTGTGCCATCCGTGAGTTCAGAAGCATCAATTTTACAGTTTTGAAAAGATGGTCAAAATCAATTATGACATCATCAGTGATGTCACAATTGACATTATCGGTTTTAAAATTATTGTCGTAGATGATGTCCGTGCCATCCGTGAGTTCAGAAGCGTCAATTTTACAGTTTCGAAAAGATGGTTAAAATCAATTATGACATCATCAGTGATGTCACAATTGACATAATCGGTTTTAAAATTACTGTCGTAGATGATGTCCGTGCCATCCGTGAGTTCAGAAGAGTCAATTTTACAGTTTCGAAAAGACGGTCAAAATCAATTATGACATCATCAGTGATGTCACAATTGACATTATCGGTTTTAAAATTACTGTCGTAGATGATGTCCGTGCCATTCGTGAGTTCAGAAGCGTCAATTTTACAGTTTCGAAAAGACGGTCAAAATCAATTATGACATCATCAGTGATGTCACAATTGACATTATCGGTTTTAAAATTACTGTCGTAGATGATGTCCGTGCCATTCGTGAGTTCAGAAGCGTCAATTTTACAGTTTCGAAAAGACGGTCAAAATCAATTATGACATCATCAGTGATGTCACAATTGACATTATCGGTTTTAAAATTACTGTCGTAGATGATGTCCGTGCCATCCGTGAGTTCAGAAGCGTCAATTTTACAGTTTCGAAAAGATGGTTAAAATCAATTATTCACATCATCAGTGATGTCACAATTGACATAATCGGTTTTAAAATTACTGTCGTAGATGATGTCCGTGCCATCCATGAGTTCAGAAGCGTCAATTTTACAGTTTCGAAAAGACGGTCAAAATCAATTATGACATCATCAGTGATGTCACAATTGACATTATCGGTTTTAAAATTACTGTCGTAGATGATGTCCGTGCCATTCGTGAGTTCAGAAGCGTCAATTTTACAGTTTCGAAAAGACGGTCAAAATCAATTATGACATCATCAGTGATGTCACAATTGACATTATCGGTTTTAAAATTACTGTCGTAGATGATGACCGTGCCATTCGTGAGTTCAGAAGCGTCAATTTTACAGTTTCGAAAAGACGGTCAAAATCAATTATGACATCATCAGTGATGTCACAATTGACATTATCGGTTTTAAAATTACTGTCGTAGATGATGTCCGTGCCATCCGTGAGTTCAGAAGAGTCAATTTTACAGTTTTGAAAAGATGGTTAAAATCAATTATGACATCATCAGTGATGTCACAATTGACATTATCGGTTTTAAAATTACTGTCGTAGATGATGTCCGTGCAATCCGTGAGTTCAGAAGCGTCAATTTTACAGTTTTGAAAAGATGGTTAAAATCAATTATGACATCATCAGTGATGTCACAATTGACATAATCGGTTTTAAAATTACTGTCGTAGATGATGTCCGTGCCATCCGTGAGTTCAGAAGCGTCAATTTTACAGTTTCGAAAAGACGGTCAAAATCAATTATGACATCATCAGTGATGTCACAATTGACATTATCGGTTTTAAAATTACTGTCGTAGATGATGTCCGAGCCATCCGTGAGTTCAGAAGCGTCAATTTTACAGTTTTGAAAAGATGGTTAAAATCAATTATGACATCATCCGTGATGTCACAATTGACATTATCGGTTTTAAAATTACTGTCGTAGATGATGTCCGTGCCATTCGTGAGTTCAGAAGCGTCAATTTTACAGTTTCGAAAAGACGGTCAAAATCAATTATGACATCATCAGTGATGTCACAATTGACATTATCGGTTTTAAAATTACTGTCGTAGATGATGTCCGTGCCATCCGTGAGTTCAGAAGCGTCAATTTTACAGTTTTGAAAAGATGGTTAAAATCAATTATGACATCATCAGTGATGTCACAATTGGCATAATCGGTTTTAAAATTACTGTCGTAGATGATGTCCGTGCCATCCGTGAGTTCAGAAGCGTCAATTTTACAGTTTCGAAAAGACGGTCAAAATCAATTATGACATCATCAGTGATGTCACAATTGACATTATCGGTTTTAAAATTACTGTCATAGATGATGTCCGTGCCATCCGTGAGTTCAGAAGCGTCAATTTTACAGTTTCGAAAAGACGGTCAAAATCAATTATGACATCATCAGTGATGTCACAATTGACATAATCGGTTTTAAAATTACTGTCGTAGATGATGTCTGTGCCATCCGTGAGTTCAGAAGCATCAATTTTACAGTTTTGAAAAGATGGTTAAAATCAATTATGACATCATCAGTGATGTCACAATTGACATTATCGGTTTTAAAATTACTGTCGTAGATGATGTCCGTGCCATCCGTGAGTTCAGAAGCGTCAATTTTACAGTTTCGAAAAGACGGTCAAAATCAATTATGACATCATCAGTGATGTCACAATTGACATTATCGGTATTAAAATTACTGTCGTAGATGATGTCCGTGCCATCCGTGAGTTCAGAAGCGTCAATTTTACAGTTTCGAAAAGACGGTCAAAATCAATTATGACATCATCAGTGATGTCACAATTGACATTATCGGTTTTAAAATTACTGTCGTAGATGATGTCCGAGCCATTCGTGAGTTCAGAAGCGTCAATTTTACAGTTTTGAAAAGATGGTTAAAATCAATTATGACATCATCAGTGATGTCACAATTGACATTATCGGTTTTAAAATTACTGTCGTAGATGATGTCCGTGCCATTCGTGAGTTCAGAAGCGTAAATTTTACAGTTTCGAAAAGACGGTCAAAATCAATTATGACATCATCAGTGATGTCACAATTGACATTATCGGTTTTAAAATTACTGTCGTAGATGATGTCCGTGCCATCCGTGAGTTCAGAAGCGTCAATTTTACAGTTTCGAAAAGACGGTCAAAATCAATTATGACATCATCATTGATGTCACAATTGACATTATCGGTTTTAAAATTAAAGTCGTAGATGATGTCTGTGCCATCCGTGAGTTCAGAAGCGTCATTTTTACAGTTTTGAAAAGATGGTCAAAATCAATTATGACATCATCAGTGATGTCACAATTGACATTATCGGTTTTAAAATTACTGTCGTAGATGATGTCCGTGCCATCCGTGAGTTCAGAAGCGTCAATTTTACAGTTTTGAAAAGATGGTTAAAATCAGTTATGACATCATCAGTGATGTCACAATTGACATTATCGGTTTTAAAATTACTGTCGTAGATGATGTCCGTGCCATCCGTGAGTTCAGAAGCGTCAATTTTACAGTTTCGAAAAGACGGTCAAAATCTATTATGACATCATCAGTGATGTCACAATTGACATAATCGGTTTTAAAATTACTGTCGTAGATGATGTCCGTGCCATCCGTGAGTTCAGAAGCGTCAATTTTACAGTTTCGAAAAGATGGTCAAAATCAATTATGACATCATCAGTGATGTCACAATTGACATAATCGGTTTTAAAATTACTGTCGTAGATGATGTCCGTGCCATCCGTGAGTTCAGAAGCGTCAATTTTACAGTTTCGAAAAGATGGTCAAAATCAATTATGACATCATCATTGATGTCACAATTGACATTATCGGTTTTAAAATTAAAGTCGTAGATGATGTCTGTGCCATCCGTGAGTTCAGAAGCGTCATTTTTACAGTTTTGAAAAGATGGTCAAAATCAATTATGACATCATCAGTGATGTCACAATTGACATTATCGGTTTTAAAATTACTGTCGTAGATGATGTCCGTGCCATCCGTGAGTTCAGAAGCGTCAATTTTACAGTTTTGAAAAGATGGTTAAAATCAGTTATGACATCATCAGTGATGTCACAATTGACATTATCGGTTTTAAAATTACTGTCGTAGATGATGTCCGTGCCATCCGTGAGTTCAGAAGCGTCAATTTTACAGTTTCGAAAAGACGGTCAAAATCTATTATGACATCATCAGTGATGTCACAATTGACATTATCGGTTTTAAAATTACTGTCGTAGATGATGTCCGTGCCATCCGTGAGTTCAGAAGCGTCAATTTTACAGTTTTGAAAAGATGGTCAAAACCAATTATGACATCATCAGTGATGTCACAATTGACATTATCGGTTTTAAAATTACTGTCGTAGATGATGTCCGTGCCATCCGTGAGTTCAGAAGCGTTAATTTTACATTTTCGAAAAGACGGTCAAAATCAATTATGACATCATCAGTGATGTCACAATTGACATAATCGGTTTTAAAATTACTGTCGTAGATGATGTCTGTGCCATCCATGAGTTCAGAAGCATCAATTTTACAGTTTTGAAAAGATGGTCAAAATCAATTATGACATCATCAGTGATGTCACAATTGACATTATCGGTTTTAAAATTACTGTCGTAGATGATGTCCGTGCCATCCGTGAGTTCAGAAGCGTCAATTTTACAGTTTTGAAAAGATGGTTAAAATCAATTATGACATCATCAGTGATGTCACAATTGACATAATCGGTTTTAAAATTACTGTCGTAGATGATGTCCGTGCCATCCGTGAGTTCAGAAGCGTCAATTTTACAGTTTCGAAAAGATGGTCAAAATCAATTATGACATCATCAGTGATGTCACAATTGACATTATCGGTTTTAAAATTACTGTCGTAGATGATGTCCGTGCCATCCGTGAGTTCAGAAGCGTCAATTTTACAGTTTCAAAAAGACGGTCAAAATCAATTATGACATCATCAGTGATGTCACAATTGATATTATCGGTTTTAAAATTACTGTCGTAGATTATGTCCGTGCCATCCGTGAGTTCAGAAGTGTCAATTTTACAGTTTTGAAAAGATGGTTAAAATCAATTATGACATCATCAGTGATGTCACAATTGACATTATCGGTTTTAAAATTACTGTCGTAGATGATGTCCGTGCCATCCGTGAGTTCAGAAGCGTCAATTTTACAGTTTCGAAAAGACGGTCAAAATCAATTATGACATCATCAGGGATGTCACAATTGACATTATCGGTTTTAAAATTACTGTCGTAGATGATGTCCGTGCCATCCGTGAGTTCAGAAGCGTCAATTTTACAGTTTTGAAAAGATGGTTAAAATCAATTATGACATCATCAGTGATGTCACAATTGACATAATCGGTTTTAAAATTACTGTCGTAGATGATGTCCGTGCCATCCGTGAGTTCAGAAGCGTCAATTTTACAGTTTCGAAAAGACGGTCAAAATCAATTATGACATCATCAGTGATGTCACAATTGACATTATCGGTTTTAAAATTACTGTCGTAGATGATGTCCGTGCCATCCGTGAGTTCAGAAGCGTCAATTTTACAGTTTCAAAAAGACGGTCAAAATCAATTATGACATCATCAGTGATGTCACAATTGATATTATCGGTTTTAAAATTACTGTCGTAGATTATGTCCGTGCCATCCGTGAGTTCAGAAGCGTCAATTTTACAGTTTTGAAAAGATGGTTAAAATCAATTATGACATCATCAGTGATGTCACAATTGATATTAACTGTTTTAAAATTACTGTCGTAGATGATGTCCGTGCCATCCGTGAGTTCAGAAGCGTCAATTTTACAGTTTCGAAAAGACTGTCAAAATCAATTATGACATCATCAGTGATGTCACAATTGACATTATCGGTTTTAAAATTACTGTCGTAGATGATGTCCGTGCCATCCGTGAGTTCAGAAGCGTCAATTTTACAGTTTCGAAAAGACGGTCAAAATCAATTATGACATCATCAGTGATGTCACAATTGACATTATCGGTTTTAAAATTACTGTCGTAGATGATGTCCGTGCCATCCGTGAGTTCAGAAGCGTCAATTTTACAGTTTCGAAAAGATGGTTAAAATCTATTATGACATCATCAGTGATGTCACAATTGACATAATCGGTTTTAAAATTACTGTCGTAGATGATGTCCGTGCCATCCGTGAGTTCAGAAGCGTCAATTTTACAGTTTCGAAAAGATGGTCAAAATCAATTATGACATCATCAGTGATGTCACAATTGACATTATCGGTTTTAAAATTACTGTCGTAGATGATGTCCGTGCCATCCGTGAGTTCAGAAGCGTCAATTTTACAGTTTCAAAAAGACGGTCAAAATCAATTATGACATCATCAGTGATGTCACAATTGATATTATCGGTTTTAAAATTACTGTCGTAGATTATGTCCGTGCCATCCGTGAGTTCAGAAGCGTCAATTTTACAGTTTTGAAAAGATGGTTAAAATCAATTATGACATCATCAGTGATGTCACAATTGACATTGTCGGTTTTAACCCCTTCCTGACAGAGCTAGTTTTTGCGTTCCTGACAGAGCCATTTTTTTCAAATCTGACATGTCTCACTTAAGTGGGGATAACTTTTTTTTGCTTTTACTTATCCCAGTGATTTTGAGATTGTTTTTTCGTGACACATTGTACTTCAAATTAGTGGTAAATTTGGGTCGATACAGTCTGTGTTTTTTTGTGAAAAATACCAAAATGTCGTGAAAAAATGGAAAATTTAGCGATTTGCAAAATGTTAAATTTTCTGCTTGTGAGACAAATAATCATACCACTCAAAATAGTTAATAACTAACATAGACCATATGTCTACTTTATGTTTCCATCATTATTTCAACTTCCTTTAAAATTTTTTGGACACTAGGAGGCTTACAATATGAATAGCAAATTCTCAAATTTTCAAGAAAATTTCAAACACTGATTTTTTTAGGGACCAGTTCAGTTCTGATATGACTTTGAGGGACTTGTATGTGAGACACCCCCATAAATGATGCCATTTCAAAAACTGCACCCCTCACAGTATTCAAAACAGCATTTTGGAAGTTTGTTAACCCTTTAGGTGTTTCACAGGAATTAAAACAAAGTGTAGGTGAAATTTCAAAATTTCATTTTTTTTGCAGATTTGCAATTTTAATACATTTTTCTAAGGAACACAGTACATTTTACTAGAGAAATGTGACTAAAAATTGATTCCCCCAATTCTTTTGTTTTCAAAAATATCCTATATGTGGCCCTAGTGTGCACGTTGACCAAACCACAGGCTTCATAATAGAAGGAGCACCTACTTGATTTTGGAGCCTCCTTTTTATGAGATTATTTTTTAGGCACCATGTAGGTTTCTAGGCACCATAAGATGCTAAAATTTAGGAACCCCCCCACAAGTTACCCCATTTTGCAAACTACACCCCTCAGGGAATTCATCTAGGGGTATAGTGTACATTTCAAACCCCCAGGGGTTTCACCAATTGTGGTACAACTGGGCAGTGAAAATGAAAAATTACATTTTTTACACAAAAATGCAGTTCTGGCTCAAAATTTTTCATTTTCACAAGGAATGAATGAGACAAAGCACCCCAAAATCTGTGCCCCAATTTCTCCCGAGTACGGCAATGCCTCACATGTGAACAAAAAATACCAGTTGGGTGCATGGCAGGACTCAGAAGGGAAGGAGTGATTTTTGGATTTTGCAGCTCAGATTCTGGTGGAATTTTGGTGGGTGCTATGTCGCATTAGCAAGACCCCCCAAGCACCAATACAGTGGAACCCCCCCACAAGTGACCCCATTTTGCAAACTACACCCCTCAGGGAATTCATCTAGGGGTATAGTGTACATTTCAAACCCCCAGGGGTTTCACCAATTTTGATACAAGTGGGCAGTGAAAATGAAAAATTACATTTTTTTACACAAAAATGCAGTTCTGGCTCAAAATTTTTCATTTTCAGAAGGTATGAAGGAGAAAAAGCACCCCAAAATCTGTGCCCCAATTTCTCCCGAGTACGGCAATGCCTCACATGTGAACAAAAAATACCAGTTGGGTGCATGGCAGGACTCAGAAGGGAAGGAGTGATTTTTGGATTTTGCAGCACAGATTTTGGTGGAATGAATGGTGGGTGCTATGTTGCACCAATACAGTGGAACCCCCCCACAAGTCACCCCATTTTGCAAAGTACACCCCTCAGGGAATTCATCTAGGGGTATAGTGTACATTTCAAACCCCCAGGGGTTTCACCAATTTTGATACAAGTGGGCAGTGAAAATGAAAAATTACATTTTTTTACACAAAAATGCAGTTCTGGCTCAAAATTTTTCATTTTCAGAAGGTATGAAGGAGAAAAAGCACCCCAAAATCTGTGCCCCAATTTCTCCCGAGTACGGCAATGCCTCACATGTGAACAAAAAATACCAGTTGGGTGCATGGCAGGACTCAGAAGGGAAGGAGTGATTTTTGGATTTTGCAGCTCAGATTCTGGTGGAATTTTGGTGGGTGCTATGTCGCATTAGCAAGACCCCCCAAGCACCAATACAGTGGAACCCCCCCACAAGTGACCCCATTTTGCAAACTACACCCCTCAGGGAATTCATCTAGGGGTATAGTGTACATTTCAAACCCCCAGGGGTTTCACCAATTTTGATACAAGTGGGCAGTGAAAATGAAAAATTACATTTTTTTACACAAAAATGCAGTTCTGGCTCAAAATTTTTCATTTTCAGAAGGAATGAAGGAGACAAAGCACCCCAAAATCTGTGCCCCAATTTCTCCCGAGTACGGCAATGCCTCATGTGTGACCAAAAAGTGGCAGGACTCAGAAGGGAAGGAGTGATATTTGGAGTTTGCAGCACAAATTCTGGTGGAATGATGGTGGGTGCTATGTCGCATTAGCAAGACCCCCAAAGCACCAATACAGTGGAACCCCCCCACAAGTGACCCCATTTTGCAAACTACACCCCTCAGGGAATTCATCTAGGGGTATAGTGTACATTTCAAACCCCCAGGGGTTTCACCAATTTTGATAAAACTGGGCAGTGAACATGAAAAATTACATTTTTTTACACAAAAATGCAGTTCTGGCTCAAAATTTTTCATTTTCACAAGGAATGAAGGAGAAAAAGCACCCCAAAATCTGTGCCCCAATATCTCCCAAGTACGGCAATGCCTCACATGTGACCAAAAAATACCAGTTGGGTGCATGGCAGGACTCAGAAGGGAAGGAGTGATTTTTGGATTTTGCGGCTCAGATTCTGGTGGAATGAATGGTGGGTGCTATGTGGCATTAGCAAGACCCCCGAAGCACGGTGAAATTATGAACCTAATATTCCATAGATGTGTGGTATATTTTAAAACACTCCTTTATACATAGGCCGGGTTTGTCGGGGCAAGTGTCACACTGGAAAATAGTTTGCTTTCTTATTCCCTTTTTATAGCAAACTTTGCACCTTTTTTGTGTCCTGCCCTTTTTTCCAGTGGAGGGGATTTCATCAGGAAAATGCTGCCCTGGTACAATACGGGGGCCAGTACTAGAAGTACTGGGGCCCTCTGCCTGCTGGTTCCCAAATATTAGGCCCTTTATGACTTCCTCTTGAAAGTGCATAAATGTCCCCCTCTGGCAGGTAGAACGGAATAGCACGTAAGCGTTATACAGTGCCATCTGGATGATATACACGGCCACCTTTTTGTACCAGATTTTTGTTTTCCGCAGGGCACTGTACGGCTTCAGTACCTGATCTGAAAGATCCACTCCGCCCATGTACCTATTGTAATCCAGGATACAATTAGGTTTGGAGGTGTGGGTACTGGTACCTCGTACAGGGACGGAGGTGGTACTGTCTCCGTGAATTGTTGTCAGTATAAGGACATCCCTCTTGTCCTTATATTTGACCAACAACATATTTTCGTTGCATATTCCCCTGCTTTCACCCCTTCTCATTACTTGGGCAATGTGCGTTTTTGGGAGGCCTCTTTGGTTCTTGCGCACAGTACCGCAAGCTGCTGTACCTCTTGAACCAAGGGCCTTAAACAGGGGGATGCTAGTGTAAAAGTTATCCACATAGAGGTGATAACCTTTATCCAGGAAGGGGTGCACTAAATCCCAGACAATTTTCCCACTAACACCTACGAGGGAGGGGGGGCATTCTGGCGGTTCAATTCTTGAATCCTTCCCTTCATAAACCCTAAACCTGTGGGTGTACCCTGAGGTGCTTTCACACAGTTTATACATTTTTATGCCATACCTTGCCCTCTTACTGGGAAGGTACTGGCGGAATTTAACCCTTCCTTTAAAATGTATAAGGGACTCGTCGATACAAATAAATTTTTCAGGGATGTACACCTCTTCAAATTTGGCACTGAAATGATCAATGACCGGCCTGACTTTGAATAGCCGGTCAAAGGTGGGATCATCTCTGGGTGGGCACTGTGCATTATCGGTGTAATGTATAAATTTAAGAATTGTCTCAAATCGAGTCCGGGTCATGGCCATACGGTAAAATGGAGTACTGTACAGAACATCTGTACTCCAATATTGCCTAATTTCTGGCTTTTTTACTATGCCCATATGAAACACCAGACCCCAAAACGTCATCATCTCTACTGCATCTACAGGGGTCCACCTAGCAAATGATGACGTGGGGTTTTGAGCAATAAACTGCTGGGCATATAAATTAGTTTGGTCCACCATTAAATTTATAAAATCATCAGAGAAAAATAATTTGAAAAAGTCAATTTCTCTGAGACCTGTGGAATCAAATTGGATTCCTGGCATGGCCAAAAACTCAGGAACCTGGGGCTCAAAATTGTCTGGTGGTGGGGTCCATACGAGATCAATTGTTGGGGGGGGGTCTCAGCTGCTCTACGGGGGCGTCTTTGAGGGGGTCCCTCATCACCAGAGGAGGAAGAGGAGCTTAAGACGAATCCTTCAAATTCCCCGCTTGCATCACTGGCTGTGTCTGAGTCAGAGGCAAGCATGGCATATGCCTCCTCCACTGAATACATTCTCCTGGATGACTGGGAGGACATTTGGGAGGACATTTTTATTTTTGTGTTACTGGTAGTGAAATGTTTCAACACGTGTATAGTGTAGGGGGGGGTACAAACTTTATTTCAACCCGGGGGGTATGTAGTGTGTAGTGTGTATGTAGTGCAGAAAAAAAAAAATACTTTATACCAATAAAAAAAAAAAAAAAAGAAGGGGTTAAAAATAAAAAATTGAAGGGGTTAAAAAAAAAAAAAAAAAGGTCCTGCGCCAAAAAATGAGCACAGATGTTGGTCAGTAACGTCTGTCACTGAACAGCGCTCAAAGGCAACAGGAATTTGATCAAAAAAAAAAAAAAATAGATCAACCCTGTGCCGAAAAAGATGATCAGTGATGTACGTCACTGATCAGCGCACAGCGGCCACAGGATACCCACAAAATCACAGTGTGTGTAAAAAAAAAATTAAAAAAAGACCCCACAGCACACACACAAAAAAAAAAGGTGATCAGTGATGCGACACTGATTACCAGTGAGGTGCAGCAGGTGCACAACCTTTGGTGCAACTGACAGTGCAACTGACAGGTATATATAATAAAAAAAAAACCTCTGTACCCCCAAAAAAGTTGCTGATCACCTCAGATATAGTGATCAGCACAAAAGGCGGGGGCAGCAGACACAAAATTTAGCACTCTCTATCACTCTCTGTCACTATCTCTCTCTATCTCTCTATCTCTCACTATCTATCACTCTATGACACTGCAGCAGCAGCACTGACAGGTATATCTATATATAAAAAAAACCTGCGCCCCCAAAAAGTTGCTGATCAGTTAATTTATACTGATCAGCACAAAAGGAGGGGGCAGCAGTCAGTTATATAAAAAATATATAGCACAATCTGTCACTATCTCTCTCTATCTCTCTCTCTCTATCTCTCTCTATCTATAACTATCACACTGCAGCAGCACAAAATATAGCACTCTGTCACTAGGCCTCTCTATCTATCTCTCTCTCTCTATCTCTCTCTATCTCTCTCTCTCTATCTATAACTATATCACACTGCAGCAGCACAAAATATAGCATAGGACCAATCACGGCCTTTGGGGGCGGGCGGGGTGAGGTGGGGTGACACCAGTGTCACCCTTACACCCCGCGGTGATTGGTGCTGTACTTTAAAGCACCAATCACCTCTGATCCCGTGTCACCGGCGAACGTTATTCGCCGGTGACACAGGAAAACGCTGTGAATGGCTGTTCACACTGAACAGCCAATCACAGCGATCGCCGACGGGGGGGCGGCATCGCAGCCCCCCCTGGGCATGCACGGACATGTCTGCTGTCAGGGACAGCAGACATGTTGAAACTGTCACCGCGTCTATAGACGCGGTGACAGTTTAAATCCATGACGTACATTTACGCCATGTGTCGGGAAGTGCTTCCCGACCATGACGTAAATGTACGTCAAATGTCGGGAAGGGGTTAAAATTACTGTCGTAGATGATGTCCGTGCCATCCGTGAGTTCAGAAGCGTCAATTTTACAGTTTCGAAAAGACGTCAAAATCAATTATGACATCATCAGGGATGTCACAATTGACATTATCGGTTTTAAAATTACTGTCGTAGATGATGTCCGTGCCATCCGTGAGTTCAGAAGCGTCAATTTTACAGTTTTGAAAAGATGGTTAAAATCAATTATGACATCATCAGTGATGTCACAATTGACATAATCGGTTTTAAAATTACTGTCGTAGATGATGTCCGTGCCATCCGTGAGTTCAGAAGCGTCAATTTTACAGTTTCGAAAAGACGGTCAAAATCAATTATGACATCATCAGTGATGTCACAATTGACATTATCGGTTTTAAAATTACTGTCGTAGATGATGTCCGTGCCATCCGTGAGTTCAGAAGCGTCAATTTTACAGTTTCAAAAAGACGGTCAAAATCAATTATGACATCATCAGTGATGTCACAATTGATATTATCGGTTTTAAAATTACTGTCGTAGATTATGTCCGTGCCATCCGTGAGTTCAGAAGCGTCAATTTTACAGTTTTGAAAAGATGGTTAAAATCAATTATGACATCATCAGTGATGTCACAATTGATATTAACTGTTTTAAAATTACTGTCGTAGATGATGTCCGTGCCATCCGTGAGTTCAGAAGCGTCAATTTTACAGTTTCGAAAAGACGGTCAAAATCAATTATGACATCATCAGTGATGTCACAATTGACATTATCGGTTTTAAAATTACTGTCGTAGATTATGTCCGTGCCATCCGTGAGTTCAGAAGTGTCAATTTTACAGTTTTGAAAAGATGGTTAAAATCAATTATGACATCATCAGTGATGTCACAATTGACATTATCGGTTTTAAAATTACTGTCGTAGATGATGTCCGTGCCATCCGTGAGTTCAGAAGCGTCAATTTTACAGTTTCGAAAAGACGGTCAAAATCAATTATGACATCATCAGGGATGTCACAATTGACATTATCGGTTTTAAAATTACTGTCGTAGATGATGTCCGTGCCATCCGTGAGTTCAGAAGCGTCAATTTTACAGTTTTGAAAAGATGGTTAAAATCAATTATGACATCATCAGTGATGTCACAATTGACATAATCGGTTTTAAAATTACTGTCGTAGATGATGTCCGTGCCATCCGTGAGTTCAGAAGCGTCAATTTTACAGTTTCGAAAAGACGGTCAAAATCAATTATGACATCATCAGTGATGTCACAATTGACATTATCGGTTTTAAAATTACTGTCGTAGATGATGTCCGTGCCATCCGTGAGTTCAGAAGCGTCAATTTTACAGTTTCAAAAAGACGGTCAAAATCAATTATGACATCATCAGTGATGTCACAATTGATATTATCGGTTTTAAAATTACTGTCGTAGATTATGTCCGTGCCATCCGTGAGTTCAGAAGCGTCAATTTTACAGTTTTGAAAAGATGGTTAAAATCAATTATGACATCATCAGTGATGTCACAATTGATATTAACTGTTTTAAAATTACTGTCGTAGATGATGTCCGTGCCATCCGTGAGTTCAGAAGCGTCAATTTTACAGTTTCGAAAAGACTGTCAAAATCAATTATGACATCATCAGTGATGTCACAATTGACATTATCGGTTTTAAAATTACTGTCGTGGATGATGTCCGTGCCATCCGTGAGTTCAGAAGCGTCAATTTTACAGTTTCGAAAAGACGGTCAAAATCAATTATGACATCATCAGTGATGTCACAATTGACATTATCGGTTTTAAAATTACTGTCGTAGATGATGTCCGTGCCATCCGTGAGTTCAGAAGCGTCAATTTTACAGTTTCGAAAAGATGGTTAAAATCAATTATGACATCATCAGTGATGTCACAATTGACATAATCGGTTTTAAAATTACTGTCGTAGATGATGTCCGTGCCATCCGTGAGTTCAGAAGCGTCAATTTTACAGTTTCGAAAAGATGGTCAAAATCAATTATGACATCATCAGTGATGTCACAATTGACATTATCGGTTTTAAAATTACTGTCGTAGATGATGTCCGTGCCATCCGTGAGTTCAGAAGCGTCAATTTTACAGTTTCAAAAAGACGGTCAAAATCAATTATGACATCATCAGTGATGTCACAATTGATATTATCGGTTTTAAAATTACTGTCGTAGATTATGTCCGTGCCATCCGTGAGTTCAGAAGCGTCAATTTTACAGTTTTGAAAAGATGGTTAAAATCAATTATGACATCATCAGTGATGTCACAATTGACATTGTCGGTTTTAACCCCTTCCTGACAGAGCTAGTTTTTGCGTTCCTGACAGAGCCATTTTTTTCAAATCTGACATGTCTCACTTAAGTGGGGATAACTTTTTTTTGCTTTTACTTATCCCAGTGATTTTGAGATTGTTTTTTCGTGACACATTGTACTTCAAATTAGTGGTAAATTTGGGTCGATACAGTCTGTGTTTTTTTGTGAAAAATACCAAAATGTCGTGAAAAAATGGAAAATTTAGCGATTTGCAAAATGTTAAATTTTCTGCTTGTGAGACAAATAATCATACCACTCAAAATAGTTAATAACTAACATAGACCATATGTCTACTTTATGTTTCCATCATTATTTCAACTTCCTTTAAATTTTTTTGGACACTAGGAGGCTTACAATATGAATAGCAAATTCTCAAATTTTCAAGAAAATTTCAAACACTGATTTTTTTAGGGACCAGTTCAGTTCTGATATGACTTTGAGGGACTTGTATGTGAGACACCCCCATAAATGATGCCATTTCAAAAACTGCACCCCTCACAGTATTCAAAACAGCATTTTGGAAGTTTGTTAACCCTTTAGGTGTTTCACAGGAATTAAAACAAAGTGTAGGTGAAATTTCAAAATTTCATTTTTTTTGCAGATTTGCAATTTTAATACATTTTTCTAAGGAACACAGTACATTTTACTAGAGAAATGTGACTAAAAATTGATTCCCCCAATTCTTTTGTTTTCAAAAATATCCTATATGTGGCCCTAGTGTGCACGTTGACCAAACCACAGGCTTCATAATAGAAGGAGCACCTACTTGATTTTGGAGCCTCCTTTTTATGAGATTATTTTTTAGGCACCATGTAGGTTTCTAGGCACCATAAGATGCTAAAATTTAGGAACCCCCCCACAAGTTACCCCATTTTGCAAACTACACCCCTCAGGGAATTCATCTAGGGGTATAGTGTACATTTCAAACCCCCAGGGGTTTCACCAATTGTGGTACAACTGGGCAGTGAAAATGAAAAATTACATTTTTTACACAAAAATGCAGTTCTGGCTCAAAATTTTTCATTTTCACAAGGAATGAAGGAGACAAAGCACCCCAAAATCTGTGCCCCAATTTCTCCCGAGTACGGCAATGCCTCACATGTGAACAAAAAATACCAGTTGGGTGCATGGCAGGACTCAGAAGGGAAGGAGTGATTTTTGGATTTTGCAGCTCAGATTCTGGTGGAATTTTGGTGGGTGCTATGTCGCATTAGCAAGACCCCCCAAGCACCAATACAGTGGAACCCCCCCACAAGTGACCCCATTTTGCAAACTACACCCCTCAGGGAATTCATCTAGGGGTATAGTGTACATTTCAAACCCCCAGGGGTTTCACCAATTTTGATACAAGTGGGCAGTGAAAATGAAAAATTACATTTTTTTACACAAAAATGCAGTTCTGGCTCAAAATTTTTCATTTTCAGAAGGTATGAAGGAGAAAAAGCACCCCAAAATCTGTGCCCCAATTTCTCCCGAGTACGGCAATGCCTCACATGTGAACAAAAAATACCAGTTGGGTGCATGGCAGGACTCAGAAGGGAAGGAGTGATTTTTGGATTTTGCAGCACAGATTTTGGTGGAATGAATGGTGGGTGCTATGTTGCACCAATACAGTGGAACCCCCCCACAAGTCACCCCATTTTGCAAAGTACACCCCTCAGGGAATTCATCTAGGGGTATAGTGTACATTTCAAACCCCCAGGGGTTTCACCAATTTTGATACAAGTGGGCAGTGAAAATGAAAAATTACATTTTTTTACACAAAAATGCAGTTCTGGCTCAAAATTTTTCATTTTCAGAAGGTATGAAGGAGAAAAAGCAACCCAAAATCTGTGCCCCAATTTCTCCCGAGTACGGCAATGCCTCACATGTGAACAAAAAATACCAGTTGGGTGCATGGCAGGACTCAGAAGGGAAGGAGTGATTTTTGGATTTTGCAGCTCAGATTCTGGTGGAATTTTGGTGGGTGCTATGTCGCATTAGCAAGACCCCCCAAGCACCAATACAGTGGAACCCCCCCACAAGTGACCCCATTTTGCAAACTACACCCCTCAGGGAATTCATCTAGGGGTATAGTGTACATTTCAAACCCCCAGGGGTTTCACCAATTTTGATACAAGTGGGCAGTGAAAATGAAAAATTACATTTTTTTACACAAAAATGCAGTTCTGGCTCAAAATTTTTCATTTTCAGAAGGAATGAAGGAGACAAAGCACCCCAAAATCTGTGCCCCAATTTCTCCCGAGTACGGCAATGCCTCATGTGTGACCAAAAAGTGGCAGGACTCAGAAGGGAAGGAGTGATATTTGGAGTTTGCAGCACAAATTCTGGTGGAATGATGGTGGGTGCTATGTCGCATTAGCAAGACCCCCAAAGCACCAATACAGTGGAACCCCCCCACAAGTGACCCCATTTTGCAAACTACACCCCTCAGGGAATTCATCTAGGGGTATAGTGTACATTTCAAACCCCCAGGGGTTTCACCAATTTTGATAAAACTGGGCAGTGAACATGAAAAATTACATTTTTTTACACAAAAATGCAGTTCTGGCTCAAAATTTTTCATTTTCACAAGGAATGAAGGAGAAAAAGCACCCCAAAATCTGTGCCCCAATATCTCCCAAGTACGGCAATGCCTCACATGTGACCAAAAAATACCAGTTGGGTGCATGGCAGGACTCAGAAGGGAAGGAGTGATTTTTGGATTTTGCGGCTCAGATTCTGGTGGAATGAATGGTGGGTGCTATGTGGCATTAGCAAGACCCCCGAAGCACGGTGAAATTATGAACCTAATATTCCATAGATGTGTGGTATATTTTAAAACACTCCTTTATACATAGGCCGGGTTTGTCGGGGCAAGTGTCACACTGGAAAATAGTTTGCTTTCTTATTCCCTTTTTATAGCAAACTTTGCACCTTTTTTGTGTCCTGCCCTTTTTTCCAGTGGAGGGGATTTCATCAGGAAAATGCTGCCCTGGTACAATACGGGGGCCAGTACTAGAAGTACTGGGGCCCTCTGCCTGCTGGTTCCCAAATATTAGGCCCTTTATGACTTCCTCTTGAAAGTGCATAAATGTCCCCCTCTGGCAGGTAGAACGGAATAGCACGTAAGCGTTATACAGTGCCATCTGGATGATATACACGGCCACCTTCTTGTACCAGATTTTTGTTTTCCGCAGGGCACTGTACGGCTTCAGTACCTGATCTGAAAGATCCACTCCGCCCATGTACCTATTGTAATCCAGGATACAATTAGGTTTGGAGGTGTGGGTACTGGTACCTCGTACAGGGACGGAGGTGGTACTGTCTCCGTGAATTGTTGTCAGTATAAGGACATCCCTCTTGTCCTTATATTTGACCAACAACATATTTTCGTTGCATATTCCCCTGCTTTCACCCCTTCTCATTACTTGGGCAATGTGCGTTTTTGGGAGGCCTCTTTGGTTCTTGCGCACAGTACCGCAAGCTGCTGTACCTCTTGAACCAAGGGCCTTAAACAGGGGGATGCTAGTGTAAAAGTTATCCACATAGAGGTGATAACCTTTATCCAGGAAGGGGTGCACTAAATCCCAGACAATTTTCCCACTAACACCTACGAGGGAGGGGGGGCATTCTGGCGGTTCAATTCTTGAATCCTTCCCTTCATAAACCCTAAACCTGTGGGTGTACCCTGAGGTGCTTTCACACAGTTTATACATTTTTATGCCATACCTTGCCCTCTTACTGGGAAGGTACTGGCGGAATTTAACCCTTCCTTTAAAATGTATAAGGGACTCGTCGATACAAATAAATTTTTCAGGGATGTACACCTCTTCAAATTTGGCACTGAAATGATCAATGACCGGCCTGACTTTGAATAGCCGGTCAAAGGTGGGATCATCTCTGGGTGGGCACTGTGCATTATCGGTGTAATGTATAAATTTAAGAATTGTCTCAAATCGAGTCCGGGTCATGGCCATACGGTAAAATGGAGTACTGTACAGAACATCTGTACTCCAATATTGCCTAATTTCTGGCTTTTTTACTATGCCCATATGAAACACCAGACCCCAAAACGTCATCATCTCTACTGCATCTACAGGGGTCCACCTAGCAAATGATGACGTGGGGTTTTGAGCAATAAACTGCTGGGCATATAAATTAGTTTGGTCCACCATTAAATTTATAAAATCATCAGAGAAAAATAATTTGAAAAAGTCAATTTCTCTGAGACCTGTGGAATCAAATTGGATTCCTGGCATGGCCAAAAACTCAGGAACCTGGGGCTCAAAATTGTCTGGTGGTGGGGTCCATACGAGATCAATTGTTGGGGGGGGGGTCTCAGCTGCTCTACGGGGGCGTCTTTGAGGGGGTCCCTCATCACCAGAGGAGGAAGAGGAGCTTAAGACGAATCCTTCAAATTCCCCGCTTGCATCACTGGCTGTGTCTGAGTCAGAGGCAAGCATGGCATATGCCTCCTCCACTGAATACATTCTCCTGGATGACTGGGAGGACATTTGGGAGGACATTTTTATTTTTGTGTTACTGGTAGTGAAATGTTTCAACACGTGTATAGTGTAGGGGGGGGTACAAACTTTATTTCAACCCGGGGGGTATGTAGTGTGTAGTGTGTATGTAGTGCAGAAAAAAAAAAATACTTTATACCAATAAAAAAAAAAAAAAAAGAAGGGGTTAAAAATAAAAAATTGAAGGGGTTAAAAAAAAAAAAAAAAAGGTCCTGCGCCAAAAAATGAGCACAGATGTTGGTCAGTAACGTCTGTCACTGAACAGCGCTCAAAGGCAACATGAATTTGATCAAAAAAAAAAAAAATAGATCAACCCTGTGCCGAAAAAGATGATCAGTGATGTACGTCACTGATCAGCGCACAGCGGCCACAGGATACCCACAAAATCACAGTGTGTGTAAAAAAAAAATTAAAAAAAGACCCCACAGCACACACACAAAAAAAAAAGGTGATCAGTGATGCGACACTGATTACCAGTGAGGTGCAGCAGGTGCACAACCTTTGGTGCAACTGACAGTGCAACTGACAGGTATATATAATAAAAAAAAAACCTCTGTACCCCCAAAAAAGTTGCTGATCACCTCAGATATAGTGATCAGCACAAAAGGCGGGGGCAGCAGACACAAAATTTAGCACTCTCTATCACTCTCTGTCACTATCTCTCTCTATCTCTCTATCTCTCACTATCTATCACTCTATGACACTGCAGCAGCAGCACTGACAGGTATATCTATATATAAAAAAAACCTGCGCCCCCAAAAAGTTGCTGATCAGTTAATTTATACTGATCAGCACAAAAGGAGGGGGCAGCAGTCAGTTATATAAAAAATATATAGCACAATCTGTCACTATCTCTCTCTATCTCTCTCTCTCTATCTCTCTCTATCTCTCTATAACTATCACACTGCAGCAGCACAAAATATAGCACTCTGTCACTAGGCCTCTCTATCTATCTCTCTCTCTCTATCTCTCTCTATCTCTCTCTCTCTATCTATAACTATATCACACTGCAGCAGCACAAAATATAGCATAGGACCAATCACGGCCTTTGGGGGCGGGCGGGGTGAGGTGGGGTGACACCAGTGTCACCCTTACACCCCGCGGTAATTGGTGCTGTACTTTACAGCACCAATCACCTCTGATCCCGTGTCACCGGCGAACGTTATTCGCCGGTGACACAGGAAAACGCTGTGAATGGCTGTTCACACTGAACAGCCAATCACAGCGATCGCCGACGGGGGGGCGGCATCGCAGCCCCCCCTGGGCATGCACGGACATGTCTGCTGTCAGGGACAGCAGACATGTTGAAACTGTCACCGCGTCTATAGACGCGGTGACAGTTTAAATCCATGACGTACATTTACGCCATGTGTCGGGAAGTGCTTCCCGACCATGACGTAAATGTACGTCAAATGTCGGGAAGGGGTTAAAATTACTGTCGTAGATGATGTCCGTGCCATCCGTGAGTTCAGAAGCGTCAATTTTACAGTTTCGAAAAGACGTCAAAATCAATTATGACATCATCAGGGATGTCACAATTGACATTATCGGTTTTAAAATTACTGTCGTAGATGATGTCCGTGCCATCCGTGAGTTCAGAAGCGTCAATTTTACAGTTTTGAAAAGATGGTTAAAATCAATTATGACATCATCAGTGATGTCACAATTGACATAATCGGTTTTAAAATTACTGTCGTAGATGATGTCCGTGCCATCCGTGAGTTCAGAAGCGTCAATTTTACAGTTTCGAAAAGACGGTCAAAATCAATTATGACATCATCAGTGATGTCACAATTGACATTATCGGTTTTAAAATTACTGTCGTAGATGATGTCCGTGCCATCCGTGAGTTCAGAAGCGTCAATTTTACAGTTTCAAAAAGACGGTCAAAATCAATTATGACATCATCAGTGATGTCACAATTGATATTATCGGTTTTAAAATTACTGTCGTAGATTATGTCCGTGCCATCCGTGAGTTCAGAAGCGTCAATTTTACAGTTTTGAAAAGATGGTTAAAATCAATTATGACATCATCAGTGATGTCACAATTGATATTAACTGTTTTAAAATTACTGTCGTAGATGATGTCCGTGCCATCCGTGAGTTCAGAAGCGTCAATTTTACAGTTTCGAAAAGACGGTCAAAATCAATTATGACATCATCAGTGATGTCACAATTGACATTATCGGTTTTAAAATTACTGTCGTAGATGATGTCCGTGCCATCCGTGAGTTCAGAAGCGTCAATTTTACAGTTTCAAAAAGACGGTCAAAATCAATTATGACATCATCAGTGATGTCACAATTGATATTATCGGTTTTAAAATTACTGTCGTAGATTATGTCCGTGCCATCCGTGAGTTCAGAAGCGTCAATTTTACAGTTTTGAAAAGATGGTTAAAATCAATTATGACATCATCAGTGATGTCACAATTGACATTATCGGTTTTAAAATTACTGTCGTAGATGATGTCCGTGCCATCCGTGAGTTCAGAAGCATCAATTTTACAGTTTCGAAAAGACGGTCAAAATCAATTATGACATCATCAGGGATGTCACAATTGACATTATCGGTTTTAAAATTACTGTCGTAGATGATGTCCGTGCCATCCGTGAGTTCAGAAGCGTCAATTTTACAGTTTTGAAAAGATGGTTAAAATCAATTATGACATCATCAGTGATGTCACAATTGACATAATCGGTTTTAAAATTACTGTCGTAGATGATGTCCGTGCCATCCGTGAGTTCAGAAGCGTCAATTTTACAGTTTCGAAAAGACGGTCAAAATCAATTATGACATCATCAGTGATGTCACAATTGACATTATCGGTTTTAAAATTACTGTCGTAGATGATGTCCGTGCCATCCGTGAGTTCAGAAGCATCAATTTTACAGTTTCAAAAAGACGGTCAAAATCAATTATGACATCATCAGTGATGTCACAATTGATATTATCGGTTTTAAAATTACTGTCATAGATTATGTCCGTGCCATCCGTGAGTTCAGAAGCGTCAATTTTACAGTTTCGAAAAGACGGTCAAAATCAATTATGACATCATCAGTGATGTCACAATTGACATTATCGGTTTTAAATTACTGTCGTAGATGATGTCCGTGCCATCCGTGAGTTCAGAAGCGTCAATTTTACAGTTTCGAAAAGACGGTCAAAATCAATTATGACATCATCAGTGATGTCACAATTGACATTATCGGTTTTAAAATTACTGTCGTAGATGATGTCCGTGCCATCCGTGAGTTCAGAAGCGTCAATTTTACAGTTTCGAAAAGATGGTTAAAATCAATTATGACATCATCAGTGATGTCACAATTGACATAATCGGTTTTAAAATTACTGTCGTAGATGATGTCCGTGCCATCCGTGAGTTCAGAAGCGTCAATTTTACAATTTCGAAAAGATGGTCAAAATCAATTATGACATCATCAGTGATGTCACAATTGACATTATCGGTTTTAAAATTACTGTCGTAGATTATGTCCGTGCCATCCGTGAGTTCAGAAGCGTCAATTTTACAGTTTTGAAAAGATGATTAAAATCAATTATGACATCATCAGTGATGTCACAATTGACATTATCGGTTTTAAAATTACTGTCGTAGATGATGTCCGTGCCATCCGTGAGTTCAGAAGCGTCAATTTTACAGTTTCGAAAAGACGGTCAAAATCAATTATGACATCATCAGGGATGTCACAATTGACATTATCGGTTTTAAAATTACTGTCGTAGATGATGTCCGTGCCATCCGTGAGTTCAGAAGCGTCAATTTTACAGTTTCGAAAAGACGGTCAAAATCAATTATGACATCATCAGTGATGTCACAATTGACATTATCGGTTTTAAAATTACTGTCGTAGATGATGTCCGTGCCATCCGTGAGTTCAGAAGCGTCAATTTTACAGTTTCAAAAAGACGGTCAAAATCAATTATGACATCATCAGTGATGTCACAATTGATATTATCGGTTTTAAAATTACTGTCGTAGATTATGTCCGTGCCATCCGTGAGTTCAGAAGCGTCAATTTTACAGTTTTGAAAAGATGGTTAAAATCAATTATGACATCATCAGTGATGTCACAATTGATATTAACTGTTTTAAAATTACTGTCGTAGATGATGTCCGTGCCATCCGTGAGTTCAGAAGCGTCAATTTTACAGTTTCGAAAAGACGGTCAAAATCAATTATGACATCATCAGTGATGTCACAATTGACATTATCGGTTTTAAAATTACTGTCGTAGATGATGTCCGTGCCATCCGTGAGTTCAGAAGCGTCAATTTTACAGTTTCGAAAAGACGGTCAAAATCAATTATGACATCATCAGTGATGTCACAATTGACATTATCGGTTTTAAAATTACTGTCGTAGATGATGTCCGTGCCATCCGTGAGTTCAGAAGCGTCAATTTTACAGTTTTGAAAAGATGGTTAAAATCAATTATGACATCATCAGTGATGTCACAATTGACATTATCGGTTTTAAAATTACTGTCGTAGATGATGTCCGTGCCATTCGTGAGTTCAGAAGCGTCAATTTTACAGTTTCGAAAAGACGGTCAAAATCAATTATGACATCATCAGTGATGTCACAATTGACATTATCGGTTTTAAAATTACTGTCGTAGATGATGTCCGTGCCATCCGTGAGTTCAGAAGCGTCAATTTTACAGTTTTGAAAAGATGGTTAAAATCAGTTATGACATCATCAGTGATGTCACAATTGACATTATCGGTTTTAAAATTACTGTCGTAGATGATGTCCGTGCCATCCGTGAGTTCAGAAGCGTCAATTTTACATTTTCGAAAAGACGGTCAAAATCAATTATGACATCATCAGTGATGTCACAATTGACATAATCGGTTTTAAAATTACTGTCGTAGATGATGTCTGTGCCATCCATGAGTTCAGAAGCATCAATTTTACAGTTTTGAAAAGATGGTCAAAATCAATTATGACATCATCAGTGATGTCACAATTGACATTATCGGTTTTAAAATTACTGTCGTAGATGATGTCCGTGCCATCCGTGAGTTCAGAAGCGTCAATTTTACAGTTTTGAAAAGATGGTTAAAATCAATTATGACATCATCAGTGATGTCACAATTGACATTATCGGTTTTAAAATTACTGTCGTAGATGATGTCCGTGCCATTCGTGAGTTCAGAAGCGTCAATTTTACAGTTTCGAAAAGACGGTCAAAATCAATTATGACATCATCAGTGATGTCACAATTGACATTATCGGTTTTAAAATTACTGTCGTAGATGATGTCCGTGCCATCCGTGAGTTCAGAAGCGTCAATTTTACAGTTTTGAAAAGATGGTTAAAATCAGTTATGACATCATCAGTGATGTCACAATTGACATTATCGGTTTTAAAATTACTGTCGTAGATGATGTCCGTGCCATCCGTGAGTTCAGAAGCGTCAATTTTACATTTTCGAAAAGACGGTCAAAATCAATTATGACATCATCAGTGATGTCACAATTGACATAATCGGTTTTAAAATTACTGTCGTAGATGATGTCTGTGCCATCCATGAGTTCAGAAGCATCAATTTTACAGTTTTGAAAAGATGGTCAAAATCAATTATGACATCATCAGTGATGTCACAATTGACATTATCGGTTTTAAAATTACTGTCGTAGATGATGTCCGTGCCATCCGTGAGTTCAGAAGCGTCAATTTTACAGTTTTGAAAAGATGGTTAAAATCAATTATGACATCATCAGTGATGTCACAATTGACATAATCGGTTTTAAAATTACTGTCGTAGATGATGTCCGTGCCATCCGTGAGTTCAGAAGCGTCAATTTTACAGTTTCGAAAAGATGGTCAAAATCAATTATGACATCATCAGTGATGTCACAATTGACATTATCGGTTTTAAAATTACTGTCGTAGATGATGTCCGTGCCATCCGTGAGTTCAGAAGCGTCAATTTTACAGTTTCAAAAAGACGGTCAAAATCAATTATGACATCATCAGTGATGTCACAATTGACATTATCGGTTTTAAAATTACTGTCGTAGATGATGTCCGTGCCATCCGTGAGTTCAGAAGCGTCAATTTTACAGTTTCAAAAAGACGGTCAAAATCAATTATGACATCATCAGTGATGTCACAATTGATATTATCGGTTTTAAAATTACTGTCGTAGATAATGTCCGTGCCATCCGTGAGTTCAGAAGCGTCAATTTTACAGTTTTGAAAAGATGGTTAAAATCAATTATGACATCATCAGTGATGTCACAATTGATATTAACTGTTTTAAAATTACTGTCGTAGATGATGTCCGTGCCATCCGTGAGTTCAGAAGCGTCAATTTTACAGTTTCGAAAAGACGGTCAAAATCAATTATGACATCATCAGTGATGTCACAATTGACATTATCGGTTTTAAAATTACTGTCGTAGATGATGTCCGTGCCATCCGTGAGTTCAGAAGCGTCAATTTTACAGTTTCGAAAAGACGGTCAAAATCAATTATGACATCATCAGTGATGTCACAATTGACATTATCGTTTTTAAAATTACTGTCGTAGATGATGTCCGTGCCATCCGTGAGTTCAGAAGCGTCAATTTTACAGTTTTGAAAAGATGGTTAAAATCAATTATGACATCATCAGTGATGTCACAATTGACATAATCGGTTTTAAAATTACTGTCGTAGATGATGTCCGTGCCATCCGTGAGTTCAGAAGCGTCAATTTTACAGTTTCGAAAAGACGGTCAAAATCAATTATGACATCATCAGTGATGTCACAATTGACATTATCGGTTTTAAAATTACTGTCGTAGATGATGTCCGAGCCATTCGTGAGTTCAGAAGCGTCAATTTTACAGTTTTGAAAAGATGGTTAAAATCAATTATGACATCATCAGTGATGTCACAATTGACATTATCGGTTTTAAAATTACTGTCGTAGATGATGTCCGTGCCATTCGTGAGTTCAGAAGCGTCAATTTTACAGTTTCGAAAAGACGGTCAAAATCAATTATGACATCATCAGTGATGTCACAATTGACATTATCGGTTTTAAAATTACTGTCGTAGATGATGTCCGTGCCATTCGTGAGTTCAGAAGCTTCAATTTTACAGTTTTGAAAAGACGGTCAAAATCAATTATGACATCATCAGTGATGTCACAATTGACATTATCGGTTTTAAAATTACTGTCGTAGATGATGTCCGTGCCATTCGTGAGTTCAGAAGCGTAAATTTTACAGTTTCGAAAAGACGGTCAAAATCAACTATGACATCATCAGTGATGTCACAATTGACATTATCGGTTTTAAAATTACTGTCGTAGATGATGTCCGTGCCATCCGTGAGTTCAGAAGCGTCAATTTTACAGTTTCGAAAAGACGGTCAAAATCAATTATGACATCATCAGTGATGTCACAATTGACATTATCGTTTTTAAAATTACTGTCGTAGATGATGTCCGTGCCATCCGTGAGTTCAGAAGCGTCAATTTTACAGTTTTGAAAAGATGGTTAAAATCAATTATGACATCATCAGTGATGTCACAATTGACATAATCGGTTTTAAAATTACTGTCGTAGATGATGTCCGTGCCATCCGTGAGTTCAGAAGCGTCAATTTTACAGTTTCGAAAAGACGGTCAAAATCAATTATGACATCATCAGTGATGTCACAATTGACATTATCGGTTTTAAAATTACTGTCGTAGATGATGTCCGAGCCATTCGTGAGTTCAGAAGCGTCAATTTTACAGTTTTGAAAAGATGGTTAAAATCAATTATGACATCATCAGTGATGTCACAATTGATATTAACTGTTTTAAAATTACTGTCGTAGATGATGTCCGTGCCATCCGTGAGTTCAGAAGCGTCAATTTTACAGTTTCGAAAAGACGGTCAAAATCAATTATGACATCATCAGTGATGTCACAATTGACATTATCGGTTTTAAAATTACTGTCGTAGATGATGTCCGTGCCATCCGTGAGTTCAGAAGCGTCAATTTTACAGTTTCGAAATGACGGTCAAAATCAATTATGACATCATCAGTGATGTCACAATTGACATTATCGGTTTTAAAATTACTGTCGTAGATGATGTCCGTGCCATCCGTGAGTTCAGAAGCGTCAATTTTACAGTTTCGAAAAGATGGTTAAAATCAATTATGACATCATCAGTGATGTCACAATTGACATAATCGGTTTTAAAATTACTGTCGTAGATGATGTCCGTGCCATCCGTGAGTTCAGAAGCGTCAATTTTACAGTTTCGAAAAGATGGTCAAAATCAATTATGACATCATCAGTGATGTCACAATTGACATTATCGGTTTTAAAATTACTGTCGTAGATGATGTCCGTGCCATCCGTGAGTTCAGAAGCGTCAATTTTACAGTTTCAAAAAGACGGTCAAAATCAATTATGACATCATCAGTGATGTCACAATTGATATTATCGGTTTTAAAATTACTGTCGTAGATTATGTCCGTGCCATCCGTGAGTTCAGAAGCGTCAATTTTACAGTTTTGAAAAGATGGTTAAAATCAATTATGACATCATCAGTGATGTCACAATTGACATTATCGGTTTTAAAATTACTGTCGTAGATGATGTCCGTGCCATCCGTGAGTTCAGAAGCGTCAATTTTACAGTTTCGAAAAGACGGTCAAAATCAATTATGACATCATCAGGGATGTCACAATTGACATTATCGGTTTTAAAATTACTGTCGTAGATGATGTCCGTGCCATCCGTGAGTTCAGAAGCATCAATTTTACAGTTTCGAAAAGACGGTCAAAATCAATTATGACATCATCAGGGATGTCACAATTGACATTATCGGTTTTAAAATTACTGTCGTAGATGATGTCCGTGCCATCCGTGAGTTCAGAAGCGTCAATTTTACAGTTTTGAAAAGATGGTTAAAATCAATTATGACATCATCAGTGATGTCACAATTGACATAATCGGTTTTAAAATTACTGTCGTAGATGATGTCCGTGCCATCCGTGAGTTCAGAAGCGTCAATTTTACAGTTTCGAAAAGACGGTCAAAATCAATTATGACATCATCAGTGATGTCACAATTGACATTATCGGTTTTAAAATTACTGTCGTAGATGATGTCCGTGCCATCCGTGAGTTCAGAAGCATCAATTTTACAGTTTCAAAAAGACGGTCAAAATCAATTATGACATCATCAGTGATGTCACAATTGATATTATCGGTTTTAAAATTACTGTCGTAGATTATGTCCGTGCCATCCGTGAGTTCAGAAGCGTCAATTTTACAGTTTCGAAAAGACGGTCAAAATCAATTATGACATCATCAGTGATGTCACAATTGACATTATCGGTTTTAAATTACTGTCGTAGATGATGTCCGTGCCATCCGTGAGTTCAGAAGCGTCAATTTTACAGTTTCGAAAAGACGGTCAAAATCAATTATGACATCATCAGTGATGTCACAATTGACATTATCGGTTTTAAAATTACTGTCGTAGATGATGTCCGTGCCATCCGTGAGTTCAGAAGCGTCAATTTTACAGTTTCGAAAAGATGGTTAAAATCAATTATGACATCATCAGTGATGTCACAATTGACATAATCGGTTTTAAAATTACTGTCGTAGATGATGTCCGTGCCATCCGTGAGTTCAGAAGCGTCAATTTTACAATTTCGAAAAGATGGTCAAAATCAATTATGACATCATCAGTGATGTCACAATTGACATTATCGGTTTTAAAATTACTGTCGTAGATTATGTCCGTGCCATCCGTGAGTTCAGAAGCGTCAATTTTACAGTTTTGAAAAGATGATTAAAATCAATTATGACATCATCAGTGATGTCACAATTGACATTATCGGTTTTAAAATTACTGTCGTAGATGATGTCCGTGCCATCCGTGAGTTCAGAAGCGTCAATTTTACAGTTTCGAAAAGACGGTCAAAATCAATTATGACATCATCAGGGATGTCACAATTGACATTATCGGTTTTAAAATTACTGTCGTAGATGATGTCCGTGCCATCCGTGAGTTCAGAAGCGTCAATTTTACAGTTTCGAAAAGACGGTCAAAATCAATTATGACATCATCAGTGATGTCACAATTGACATTATCGGTTTTAAAATTACTGTCGTAGATGATGTCCGTGCCATCCGTGAGTTCAGAAGCGTCAATTTTACAGTTTCAAAAAGACGGTCAAAATCAATTATGACATCATCAGTGATGTCACAATTGATATTATCAGTTTTAAAATTACTGTCGTAGATTATGTCCGTGCCATCCGTGAGTTCAGAAGCGTCAATTTTACAGTTTTGAAAAGATGGTTAAAATCAATTATGACATCATCAGTGATGTCACAATTGATATTAACTGTTTTAAAATTACTGTCGTAGATGATGTCCGTGCCATCCGTGAGTTCAGAAGCGTCAATTTTACAGTTTCGAAAAGACGGTCAAAATCAATTATGACATCATCAGTGATGTCACAATTGACATTATCGGTTTTAAAATTACTGTCGTAGATGATGTCCGTGCCATCCGTGAGTTCAGAAGCGTCAATTTTACAGTTTCGAAAAGACGGTCAAAATCAATTATGACATCATCAGTGATGTCACAATTGACATTATCGGTTTTAAAATTACTGTCGTAGATGATGTCCGTGCCATCCGTGAGTTCAGAAGCGTCAATTTTACAGTTTTGAAAAGATGGTTAAAATCAATTATGACATCATCAGTGATGTCACAATTGACATTATCGGTTTTAAAATTACTGTCGTAGATGATGTCCGTGCCATTCGTGAGTTCAGAAGCGTCAATTTTACAGTTTCGAAAAGACGGTCAAAATCAATTATGACATCATCAGTGATGTCACAATTGACATTATCGGTTTTAAAATTACTGTCGTAGATGATGTCCGTGCCATCCGTGAGTTCAGAAGCGTCAATTTTACAGTTTTGAAAAGATGGTTAAAATCAGTTATGACATCATCAGTGATGTCACAATTGACATTATCGGTTTTAAAATTACTGTCGTAGATGATGTCCGTGCCATCCGTGAGTTCAGAAGCGTCAATTTTACATTTTCGAAAAGACGGTCAAAATCAATTATGACATCATCAGTGATGTCACAATTGACATAATCGGTTTTAAAATTACTGTCGTAGATGATGTCTGTGCCATCCATGAGTTCAGAAGCATCAATTTTACAGTTTTGAAAAGATGGTCAAAATCAATTATGACATCATCAGTGATGTCACAATTGACATTATCGGTTTTAAAATTACTGTCGTAGATGATGTCCGTGCCATCCGTGAGTTCAGAAGCGTCAATTTTACAGTTTTGAAAAGATGGTTAAAATCAATTATGACATCATCAGTGATGTCACAATTGACATAATCGGTTTTAAAATTACTGTCGTAGATGATGTCCGTGCCATCCGTGAGTTCAGAAGCGTCAATTTTACAGTTTCGAAAAGATGGTCAAAATCAATTATGACATCATCAGTGATGTCACAATTGACATTATCGGTTTTAAAATTACTGTCGTAGATGATGTCCGTGCCATCCGTGAGTTCAGAAGCGTCAATTTTACAGTTTCAAAAAGACGGTCAAAATCAATTATGACATCATCAGTGATGTCACAATTGACATTATCGGTTTTAAAATTACTGTCGTAGATGATGTCCGTGCCATCCGTGAGTTCAGAAGCGTCAATTTTACAGTTTCAAAAAGACGGTCAAAATCAATTATGACATCATCAGTGATGTCACAATTGATATTATCGGTTTTAAAATTACTGTCGTAGATAATGTCCGTGCCATCCGTGAGTTCAGAAGCGTCAATTTTACAGTTTCGAAAAGACGGTCAAAATCAATTATGACATCATCAGTGATGTCACAATTGACATTATCGGTTTTAAAATTACTGTCGTAGATGATGTCCGTGCCATCCGTGAGTTCAGAAGCGTCAATTTTACAGTTTTGAAAAGATGGTTAAAATCAATTATGACATCATCAGTGATGTCACAATTGACATTATCGGTTATAAAATTACTGTCGTAGATGATGTCCGTGCCATTCGTGAGTTCAGAAGCGTCAATTTTACAGTTTCGAAAAGACGGTCAAAATCAATTATGACATCATCAGTGATGTCACAATTGACATTATCGGTTTTAAAATTACTGTCGTAGATGATGTCCGTGCCATCCGTGAGTTCAGAAGCGTCAATTTTACAGTTTTGAAAAGATGGTTAAAATCAGTTATGACATCATCAGTGATGTCACAATTGACATTATCGGTTTTAAAATTACTGTCGTAGATGATGTCCGTGCCATCCGTGAGTTCAGAAGCGTCAATTTTACATTTTCGAAAAGACGGTCAAAATCAATTATGACATCATCAGTGATGTCACAATTGACATAATCGGTTTTAAAATTACTGTCGTAGATGATGTCTGTGCCATCCATGAGTTCAGAAGCATCAATTTTACAGTTTTGAAAAGATGGTCAAAATCAATTATGACATCATCAGTGATGTCACAATTGACATTATCGGTTTTAAAATTACTGTCGTAGATGATGTCCGTGCCATCCGTGAGTTCAGAAGCGTCAATTTTACAGTTTTGAAAAGATGGTTAAAATCAATTATGACATCATCAGTGATGTCACAATTGACATAATCGGTTTTAAAATTACTGTCGTAGATGATGTCCGTGCCATCCGTGAGTTCAGAAGCGTCAATTTTACAGTTTCGAAAAGATGGTCAAAATCAATTATGACATCATCAGTGATGTCACAATTGACATTATCGGTTTTAAAATTACTGTCGTAGATGATGTCCGTGCCATCCGTGAGTTCAGAAGCGTCAATTTTACAGTTTCAAAAAGACGGTCAAAATCAATTATGACATCATCAGTGATGTCACAATTGACATTATCGGTTTTAAAATTACTGTCGTAGATGATGTCCGTGCCATCCGTGAGTTCAGAAGCGTCAATTTTACAGTTTCAAAAAGACGGTCAAAATCAATTATGACATCATCAGTGATGTCACAATTGATATTATCGGTTTTAAAATTACTGTCGTAGATAATGTCCGTGCCATCCGTGAGTTCAGAAGCGTCAATTTTACAGTTTTGAAAAGATGGTTAAAATCAATTATGACATCATCAGTGATGTCACAATTGATACAGATGGGGCAGGCCTTATTATTGCTGGCGGAGCGCCAGGACCGTGTCCCTGGCGATCCGCCAGCAATCTGGCGCTCTGGCTGAATGAGACGCTCGTGCGTCTCCCACGCACGAGCGTCTCAATAGCCGGGCGGCGAGGCGGCGCAGCGGGTGCAGTCCTGCCCGTCCCCAGCCTCAGTGAGACCGACAGGGCTGCGGGGGGCTGCGGGGGGCTGCGGGGGACCGGCGGGGACCCGGGGAAGCCGGCGGGGACCCGGGAAAAAGCACCGTCGGAACGGGACGCGCGTGCACCTCGTGCACGCGCGTCCCCTTCCGACATACAGATGGCGCGGGGCGGGGGATGGCGGGTGGCGAGTCCTCCGCCATCCCCAGCAACGACAAGCCCGGCGCCATCTGTATTAACTGTTTTAAAATTACTGTCGTAGATGATGTCCGTGCCATCCGTGAGTTCAGAAGCGTCAATTTTACAGTTTCGAAAAGACGGTCAAAATCAATTATGACATCATCAGTGATGTCACAATTGACATTATCGGTTTTAAAATTACTGTCGTAGATGATGTCCGTGCCATCCGTGAGTTCAGAAGCGTCAATTTTACAGTTTCGAAAAGACGGTCAAAATCAATTATGACATCATCAGTGATGTCACAATTGACATTATCGTTTTTAAAATTACTGTCGTAGATGATGTCCGTGCCATCCGTGAGTTCAGAAGCGTCAATTTTACAGTTTTGAAAAGATGGTTAAAATCAATTATGACATCATCAGTGATGTCACAATTGACATAATCGGTTTTAAAATTACTGTCGTAGATGATGTCCGTGCCATCCGTGAGTTCAGAAGCGTCAATTTTACAGTTTCGAAAAGACGGTCAAAATCAATTATGACATCATCAGTGATGTCACAATTGACATTATCGGTTTTAAAATTACTGTCGTAGATGATGTCCGAGCCATTCGTGAGTTCAGAAGCGTCAATTTTACAGTTTTGAAAAGATGGTTAAAATCAATTATGACATCATCAGTGATGTCACAATTGACATTATCGGTTTTAAAATTACTGTCGTAGATGATGTCCGTGCCATTCGTGAGTTCAGAAGCGTCAATTTTACAGTTTCGAAAAGACGGTCAAAATCAATTATGACATCATCAGTGATGTCACAATTGACATTATCGGTTTTAAAATTACTGTCGTAGATGATGTCCGTGCCATTCGTGAGTTCAGAAGCTTCAATTTTACAGTTTTGAAAAGACGGTCAAAATCAATTATGACATCATCAGTGATGTCACAATTGACATTATCGGTTTTAAAATTACTGTCGTAGATGATGTCCGTGCCATTCGTGAGTTCAGAAGCGTAAATTTTACAGTTTCGAAAAGACGGTCAAAATCAACTATGACATCATCAGTGATGTCACAATTGACATAATCGGTTTTAAAATTACTGTCGTAGATGATGTCCGTGCCATCCGTGAGTTCAGAAGCGTCAATTTTACAGTTTCGAAAAGACGGTCAAAATCAATTATGACATCATCAGTGATGTCACAATTGACATTATCGGTTTTAAAATTACTGTCGTAGATGATGTCCGAGCCATTCGTGAGTTCAGAAGCGTCAATTTTACAGTTTTGAAAAGATGGTTAAAATCAATTATGACATCATCAGTGATGTCACAATTGATATTAACTGTTTTAAAATTACTGTCGTAGATGATGTCCGTGCCATCCGTGAGTTCAGAAGCGTCAATTTTACAGTTTCGAAAAGACGGTCAAAATCAATTATGACATCATCAGTGATGTCACAATTGACATTATCGGTTTTAAAATTACTGTCGTAGATGATGTCCGTGCCATCCGTGAGTTCAGAAGCGTCAATTTTACAGTTTCGAAATGACGGTCAAAATCAATTATGACATCATCAGTGATGTCACAATTGACATTATCGGTTTTAAAATTACTGTCGTAGATGATGTCCGTGCCATCCGTGAGTTCAGAAGCGTCAATTTTACAGTTTCGAAAAGATGGTTAAAATCAATTATGACATCATCAGTGATGTCACAATTGACATAATCGGTTTTAAAATTACTGTCGTAGATGATGTCCGTGCCATCCGTGAGTTCAGAAGCGTCAATTTTACAGTTTCGAAAAGATGGTCAAAATCAATTATGACATCATCAGTGATGTCACAATTGACATTATCGGTTTTAAAATTACTGTCGTAGATGATGTCCGTGCCATCCGTGAGTTCAGAAGCGTCAATTTTACAGTTTCAAAAAGACGGTCAAAATCAATTATGACATCATCAGTGATGTCACAATTGATATTATCGGTTTTAAAATTACTGTCGTAGATTATGTCCGTGCCATCCGTGAGTTCAGAAGCGTCAATTTTACAGTTTTGAAAAGATGGTTAAAATCAATTATGACATCATCAGTGATGTCACAATTGACATTATCGGTTTTAAAATTACTGTCGTAGATGATGTCCGTGCCATCCGTGAGTTCAGAAGCGTCAATTTTACAGTTTCGAAAAGACGGTCAAAATCAATTATGACATCATCAGGGATGTCACAATTGACATTATCGGTTTTAAAATTACTGTCGTAGATGATGTCCGTGCCATCCGTGAGTTCAGAAGCGCCAATTTTACAGTTTTGAAAAGATGGTTAAAATCAATTATGACATCATCAGTGATGTCACAATTGACATAATCGGTTTTAAAATTACTGTCGTAGATGATGTCCGTGCCATCCGTGAGTTCAGAAGCGTCAATTTTACAGTTTCGAAAAGACGGTCAAAATCAATTATGACATCATCAGTGATGTCACAATTGACATTATCGGTTTTAAAATTACTGTCGTAGATGATGTCCGTGCCATCCATGAGTTCAGAAGCGTCAATTTTACAGTTTCAAAAAGACGGTCAAAATCAATTATGACATCATCAGTGATGTCACAATTGATATTATCGGTTTTAAAATTACTGTCGTAGATTATGTCCGTGCCATCCGTGAGTTCAGAAGCGTCAATTTTACAGTTTTGAAAAGATGGTTAAAATCAATTATGACATCATCAGTGATGTCACAATTGATATTAACTGTTTTAAAATTACTGTCGTAGATGATGTCCGTGCCATCCGTGAGTTCAGAAGCGTCAATTTTACAGTTTCGAAAAGACGGTCAAAATCAATTATGACATCATCAGTGATGTCACAATTGACATTATCGGTTTTAAAATTACTGTCGTAGATGATGTCCGTGCCATCCGTGAGTTCAGAAGCGTCAATTTTACAGTTTCGAAAAGACGGTCAAAATCAATTATGACATCATCAGTGATGTCACAATTGACATTATCGGTTTTAAAATTACTGTCGTAGATGATGTCCGTGCCATCCGTGAGTTCAGAAGCGTCAATTTTACAGTTTCGAAAAGATGGTTAAAATCAATTATGACATCATCAGTGATGTCACAATTGACATAATCGGTTTTAAAATTACTGTCGTAGATGATGTCCGTGCCATCCGTGAGTTCAGAAGCGTCAATTTTACAGTTTTGAAAAGACGGTCAAAATCAATTATGACATCATCAGTGATGTCACAATTGACATTATCGGTTTTAAAATTACTGTCGTAGATGATGTCCGTGCCATCCGTGAGTTCAGAAGCGTCAATTTTACAGTTTCGAAAAGACGGTCAAAATCAATTATGACATCATCAGTGATGTCACAATTGACATTATCGGTTTTAAAATTACTGTCGTAGATGATGTCCGAGCCATTCGTGAGTTCAGAAGCGTCAATTTTACAGTTTTGAAAAGATGGTTAAAATCAATTATGACATCATCAGTGATGTCACAATTGACATTATCGGTTTTAAAATTACTGTCGTAGATGATGTCCGTGCCATTCGTGAGTTCAGAAGCGTCAATTTTACAGTTTCGAAAAGACGGTCAAAATCAATTATGACATCATCAGTGATGTCACAATTGACATTATCGGTTTTAAAATTACTGTCGTAGATGATGTCCGTGCCATCCGTGAGTTCAGAAGCGTCAATTTTACAGTTTCGAAAAGACGGTCAAAATCAATTATGACATCATCATCGATGTCACAATTGACATTATCGGTTTTAAAATTAAAGTCGTAGATGATGTCTGTGCCATCCGTGAGTTCAGAAGCGTCATTTTTACAGTTTTGAAAAGATGGTCAAAATCAATTATGACATCATCAGTGATGTCACAATTGACATTATCGGTTTTAAAATTACTGTCGTAGATGATGTCCGTGCCATCCGTGAGTTCAGAAGCGTCAATTTTACAGTTTTGAAAAGATGGTTAAAATCAGTTATGACATCATCAGTGATGTCACAATTGACATTATCGGTTTTAAAATTACTGTCGTAGATGATGTCCGTGCCATCCGTGAGTTCAGAAGCGTCAATTTTACAGTTTCGAAAAGACGGTCAAAATCTATTATGACATCATCAGTGATGTCACAATTGACATTATCGGTTTTAAAATTACTGTCGTAGATGATGTCCGTGCCAATTGTGAGTTCAGAAGCGTCAATTTTACAGTTTTGAAAAGATGGTCAAAATCAATTATGACATCATCAGGGATGTCACAATTGACATTATCGGTTTTAAAATTACTGTCGTAGATGATGTCCGAGCCATTCGTGAGTTCAGAAGCGTCAATTTTACAGTTTTGAAAAGATGGTTAAAATCAATTATGACATCATCAGTGATGTCACAATTGACATTATCGGTTTTAAAATTACTGTCGTAGATGATGTCCGTGCCATTCGTGAGTTCAGAAGCGTCAATTTTACAGTTTCGAAAAGACGGTCAAAATCAATTATGACATCATCAGTGATGTCACAATTGACATTATCGGTTTTAAAATTACTGTCGTAGATGATGTCCGTGCCATTCGTGAGTTCAGAAGCTTCAATTTTACAGTTTTGAAAAGACGGTCAAAATCAATTATGACATCATCAGTGATGTCACAATTGACATTATCGGTTTTAAAATTACTGTCGTAGATGATGTCCGTGCCATTCGTGAGTTCAGAAGCGTAAATTTTACAGTTTCGAAAAGACGGTCAAAATCAACTATGACATCATCAGTGATGTCACAATTGACATTATCGGTTTTAAAATTACTGTCGTAGATGATGTCCGTGCCATCCGTGAGTTCAGAAGCGTCAATTTTACAGTTTCGAAAAGACGGTCAAAATCAATTATGACATCATCAGTGATGTCACAATTGACATTATCGTTTTTAAAATTACTGTCGTAGATGATGTCCGTGCCATCCGTGAGTTCAGAAGCGTCAATTTTACAGTTTTGAAAAGATGGTTAAAATCAATTATGACATCATCAGTGATGTCACAATTGACATAATCGGTTTTAAAATTACTGTCGTAGATGATGTCCGTGCCATCCGTGAGTTCAGAAGCGTCAATTTTACAGTTTCGAAAAGACGGTCAAAATCAATTATGACATCATCAGTGATGTCACAATTGACATTATCGGTTTTAAAATTACTGTCGTAGATGATGTCCGAGCCATTCGTGAGTTCAGAAGCGTCAATTTTACAGTTTTGAAAAGATGGTTAAAATCAATTATGACATCATCAGTGATGTCACAATTGATATTAACTGTTTTAAAATTACTGTCGTAGATGATGTCCGTGCCATCCGTGAGTTCAGAAGCGTCAATTTTACAGTTTCGAAAAGACGGTCAAAATCAATTATGACATCATCAGTGATGTCACAATTGACATTATCGGTTTTAAAATTACTGTCGTAGATGATGTCCGTGCCATCCGTGAGTTCAGAAGCGTCAATTTTACAGTTTCGAAATGACGGTCAAAATCAATTATGACATCATCAGTGATGTCACAATTGACATTATCGGTTTTAAAATTACTGTCGTAGATGATGTCCGTGCCATCCGTGAGTTCAGAAGCGTCAATTTTACAGTTTCGAAAAGATGGTTAAAATCAATTATGACATCATCAGTGATGTCACAATTGACATAATCGGTTTTAAAATTACTGTCGTAGATGATGTCCGTGCCATCCGTGAGTTCAGAAGCGTCAATTTTACAGTTTCGAAAAGATGGTCAAAATCAATTATGACATCATCAGTGATGTCACAATTGACATTATCGGTTTTAAAATTACTGTCGTAGATGATGTCCGTGCCATCCGTGAGTTCAGAAGCGTCAATTTTACAGTTTCAAAAAGACGGTCAAAATCAATTATGACATCATCAGTGATGTCACAATTGATATTATCGGTTTTAAAATTACTGTCGTAGATTATGTCCGTGCCATCCGTGAGTTCAGAAGCGTCAATTTTACAGTTTTGAAAAGATGGTTAAAATCAATTATGACATCATCAGTGATGTCACAATTGACATTATCGGTTTTAAAATTACTGTCGTAGATGATGTCCGTGCCATCCGTGAGTTCAGAAGCGTCAATTTTACAGTTTCGAAAAGACGGTCAAAATCAATTATGACATCATCAGGGATGTCACAATTGACATTATCGGTTTTAAAATTACTGTCGTAGATGATGTCCGTGCCATCCGTGAGTTCAGAAGCATCAATTTTACAGTTTCGAAAAGACGGTCAAAATCAATTATGACATCATCAGGGATGTCACAATTGACATTATCGGTTTTAAAATTACTGTCGTAGATGATGTCCGTGCCATCCGTGAGTTCAGAAGCGTCAATTTTACAGTTTTGAAAAGATGGTTAAAATCAATTATGACATCATCAGTGATGTCACAATTGACATAATCGGTTTTAAAATTACTGTCGTAGATGATGTCCGTGCCATCCGTGAGTTCAGAAGCGTCAATTTTACAGTTTCGAAAAGACGGTCAAAATCAATTATGACATCATCAGTGATGTCACAATTGACATTATCGGTTTTAAAATTACTGTCGTAGATGATGTCCGTGCCATCCGTGAGTTCAGAAGCATCAATTTTACAGTTTCAAAAAGACGGTCAAAATCAATTATGACATCATCAGTGATGTCACAATTGATATTATCGGTTTTAAAATTACTGTCGTAGATTATGTCCGTGCCATCCGTGAGTTCAGAAGCGTCAATTTTACAGTTTCGAAAAGACGGTCAAAATCAATTATGACATCATCAGTGATGTCACAATTGACATTATCGGTTTTAAATTACTGTCGTAGATGATGTCCGTGCCATCCGTGAGTTCAGAAGCGTCAATTTTACAGTTTCGAAAAGACGGTCAAAATCAATTATGACATCATCAGTGATGTCACAATTGACATTATCGGTTTTAAAATTACTGTCGTAGATGATGTCCGTGCCATCCGTGAGTTCAGAAGCGTCAATTTTACAGTTTCGAAAAGATAGTTAAAATCAATTATGACATCATCAGTGATGTCACAATTGACATAATCGGTTTTAAAATTACTGTCGTAGATGATGTCCGTGCCATCCGTGAGTTCAGAAGCGTCAATTTTACAATTTCGAAAAGATGGTCAAAATCAATTATGACATCATCAGTGATGTCACAATTGACATTATCGGTTTTAAAATTACTGTCGTAGATTATGTCCGTGCCATCCGTGAGTTCAGAAGCGTCAATTTTACAGTTTTGAAAAGATGATTAAAATCAATTATGACATCATCAGTGATGTCACAATTGACATTATCGGTTTTAAAATTACTGTCGTAGATGATGTCCGTGCCATCCGTGAGTTCAGAAGCGTCAATTTTACAGTTTCGAAAAGACGGTCAAAATCAATTATGACATCATCAGGGATGTCACAATTGACATTATCGGTTTTAAAATTACTGTCGTAGATGATGTCCGTGCCATCCGTGAGTTCAGAAGCGTCAATTTTACAGTTTCGAAAAGACGGTCAAAATCAATTATGACATCATCAGTGATGTCACAATTGACATTATCGGTTTTAAAATTACTGTCGTAGATGATGTCCGTGCCATCCGTGAGTTCAGAAGCGTCAATTTTACAGTTTCAAAAAGACGGTCAAAATCAATTATGACATCATCAGTTATGTCACAATTGATATTATCGGTTTTAAAATTACTGTCGTAGATTATGTCCGTGCCATCCGTGAGTTCAGAAGCGTCAATTTTACAGTTTTGAAAAGATGGTTAAAATCAATTATGACATCATCAGTGATGTCACAATTGATATTAACTGTTTTAAAATTACTGTCGTAGATGATGTCCGTGCCATCCGTGAGTTCAGAAGCGTCAATTTTACAGTTTCGAAAAGACGGTCAAAATCAATTATGACATCATCAGTGATGTCACAATTGACATTATCGGTTTTAAAATTACTGTCGTAGATGATGTCCGTGCCATCCGTGAGTTCAGAAGCGTCAATTTTACAGTTTCGAAAAGACGGTCAAAATCAATTATGACATCATCAGTGATGTCACAATTGACATTATCGGTTTTAAAATTACTGTCGTAGATGATGTCCGTGCCATCCGTGAGTTCAGAAGCGTCAATTTTACAGTTTTGAAAAGATGGTTAAAATCAATTATGACATCATCAGTGATGTCACAATTGACATTATCGGTTTTAAAATTACTGTCGTAGATGATGTCCGTGCCATTCGTGAGTTCAGAAGCGTCAATTTTACAGTTTCGAAAAGACGGTCAAAATCAATTATGACATCATCAGTGATGTCACAATTGACATTATCGGTTTTAAAATTACTGTCGTAGATGATGTCCGTGCCATCCGTGAGTTCAGAAGCGTCAATTTTACAGTTTTGAAAAGATGGTTAAAATCAGTTATGACATCATCAGTGATGTCACAATTGACATTATCGGTTTTAAAATTACTGTCGTAGATGATGTCCGTGCCATCCGTGAGTTCAGAAGCGTCAATTTTACATTTTCGAAAAGACGGTCAAAATCAATTATGACATCATCAGTGATGTCACAATTGACATAATCGGTTTTAAAATTACTGTCGTAGATGATGTCTGTGCCATCCATGAGTTCAGAAGCATCAATTTTACAGTTTTGAAAAGATGGTCAAAATCAATTATGACATCATCAGTGATGTCACAATTGACATTATCGGTTTTAAAATTACTGTCGTAGATGATGTCCGTGCCATCCGTGAGTTCAGAAGCGTCAATTTTACAGTTTTGAAAAGATGGTTAAAATCAATTATGACATCATCAGTGATGTCACAATTGACATAATCGGTTTTAAAATTACTGTCGTAGATGATGTCCGTGCCATCCGTGAGTTCAGAAGCGTCAATTTTACAGTTTCGAAAAGATGGTCAAAATCAATTATGACATCATCAGTGATGTCACAATTGACATTATCGGTTTTAAAATTACTGTCGTAGATGATGTCCGTGCCATCCGTGAGTTCAGAAGCGTCAATTTTACAGTTTCAAAAAGACGGTCAAAATCAATTATGACATCATCAGTGATGTCACAATTGACATTATCGGTTTTAAAATTACTGTCGTAGATGATGTCCGTGCCATCCGTGAGTTCAGAAGCGTCAATTTTACAGTTTCAAAAAGACGGTCAAAATCAATTATGACATCATCAGTGATGTCACAATTGATATTATCGGTTTTAAAATTACTGTCGTAGATAATGTCCGTGCCATCCGTGAGTTCAGAAGCGTCAATTTTACAGTTTTGAAAAGATGGTTAAAATCAATTATGACATCATCAGTGATGTCACAATTGATATTAACTGTTTTAAAATTACTGTCGTAGATGATGTCCGTGCCATCCGTGAGTTCAGAAGCGTCAATTTTACAGTTTCGAAAAGACGGTCAAAATCAATTATGACATCATCAGTGATGTCACAATTGACATTATCGGTTTTAAAATTACTGTCGTAGATGATGTCCGTGCCATCCGTGAGTTCAGAAGCGTCAATTTTACAGTTTCGAAAAGACGGTCAAAATCAATTATGACATCATCAGTGATGTCACAATTGACATTATCGTTTTTAAAATTACTGTCGTAGATGATGTCCGTGCCATCCGTGAGTTCAGAAGCGTCAATTTTACAGTTTTGAAAAGATGGTTAAAATCAATTATGACATCATCAGTGATGTCACAATTGACATAATCGGTTTTAAAATTACTGTCGTAGATGATGTCCGTGCCATCCGTGAGTTCAGAAGCGTCAATTTTACAGTTTCGAAAAGACGGTCAAAATCAATTATGACATCATCAGTGATGTCACAATTGACATTATCGGTTTTAAAATTACTGTCGTAGATGATGTCCGAGCCATTCGTGAGTTCAGAAGCGTCAATTTTACAGTTTTGAAAAGATGGTTAAAATCAATTATGACATCATCAGTGATGTCACAATTGACATTATCGGTTTTAAAATTACTGTCGTAGATGATGTCCGTGCCATTCGTGAGTTCAGAAGCGTCAATTTTACAGTTTCGAAAAGACGGTCAAAATCAATTATGACATCATCAGTGATGTCACAATTGACATTATCGGTTTTAAAATTACTGTCGTAGATGATGTCCGTGCCATTCGTGAGTTCAGAAGCTTCAATTTTACAGTTTTGAAAAGACGGTCAAAATCAATTATGACATCATCAGTGATGTCACAATTGACATTATCGGTTTTAAAATTACTGTCGTAGATGATGTCCGTGCCATTCGTGAGTTCAGAAGCGTAAATTTTACAGTTTCGAAAAGACGGTCAAAATCAACTATGACATCATCAGTGATGTCACAATTGACATTATCGGTTTTAAAATTACTGTCGTAGATGATGTCCGTGCCATCCGTGAGTTCAGAAGCGTCAATTTTACAGTTTCGAAAAGACGGTCAAAATCAATTATGACATCATCAGTGATGTCACAATTGACATTATCGTTTTTAAAATTACTGTCGTAGATGATGTCCGTGCCATCCGTGAGTTCAGAAGCGTCAATTTTACAGTTTTGAAAAGATGGTTAAAATCAATTATGACATCATCAGTGATGTCACAATTGACATAATCGGTTTTAAAATTACTGTCGTAGATGATGTCCGTGCCATCCGTGAGTTCAGAAGCGTCAATTTTACAGTTTCGAAAAGACGGTCAAAATCAATTATGACATCATCAGTGATGTCACAATTGACATTATCGGTTTTAAAATTACTGTCGTAGATGATGTCCGAGCCATTCGTGAGTTCAGAAGCGTCAATTTTACAGTTTTGAAAAGATGGTTAAAATCAATTATGACATCATCAGTGATGTCACAATTGATATTAACTGTTTTAAAATTACTGTCGTAGATGATGTCCGTGCCATCCGTGAGTTCAGAAGCGTCAATTTTACAGTTTCGAAAAGACGGTCAAAATCAATTATGACATCATCAGTGATGTCACAATTGACATTATCGGTTTTAAAATTACTGTCGTAGATGATGTCCGTGCCATCCGTGAGTTCAGAAGCGTCAATTTTACAGTTTCGAAATGACGGTCAAAATCAATTATGACATCATCAGTGATGTCACAATTGACATTATCGGTTTTAAAATTACTGTCGTAGATGATGTCCGTGCCATCCGTGAGTTCAGAAGGGTCAATTTTACAGTTTCGAAAAGATGGTTAAAATCAATTATGACATCATCAGTGATGTCACAATTGACATAATCGGTTTTAAAATTACTGTCGTAGATGATGTCCGTGCCATCCGTGAGTTCAGAAGCGTCAATTTTACAGTTTCGAAAAGATGGTCAAAATCAATTATGACATCATCAGTGATGTCACAATTGACATTATCGGTTTTAAAATTACTGTCGTAGATGATGTCCGTGCCATCCGTGAGTTCAGAAGCGTCAATTTTACAGTTTCAAAAAGACGGTCAAAATCAATTATGACATCATCAGTGATGTCACAATTGATATTATCGGTTTTAAAATTACTGTCGTAGATTATGTCCGTGCCATCCGTGAGTTCAGAAGCGTCAATTTTACAGTTTTGAAAAGATGGTTAAAATCAATTATGACATCATCAGTGATGTCACAATTGACATTATCGGTTTTAAAATTACTGTCGTAGATGATGTCCGTGCCATCCGTGAGTTCAGAAGCGTCAATTTTACAGTTTCGAAAAGACGGTCAAAATCAATTATGACATCATCAGGGATGTCACAATTGACATTATCGGTTTTAAAATTACTGTCGTAGATGATGTCCGTGCCATCCGTGAGTTCAGAAGCGCCAATTTTACAGTTTTGAAAAGATGGTTAAAATCAATTATGACATCATCAGTGATGTCACAATTGACATAATCGGTTTTAAAATTACTGTCGTAGATGATGTCCGTGCCATCCGTGAGTTCAGAAGCGTCAATTTTACAGTTTCGAAAAGACGGTCAAAATCAATTATGACATCATCAGTGATGTCACAATTGACATTATCGGTTTTAAAATTACTGTCGTAGATGATGTCCGTGCCATCCATGAGTTCAGAAGCGTCAATTTTACAGTTTCAAAAAGACGGTCAAAATCAATTATGACATCATCAGTGATGTCACAATTGATATTATCGGTTTTAAAATTACTGTCGTAGATTATGTCCGTGCCATCCGTGAGTTCAGAAGCGTCAATTTTACAGTTTTGAAAAGATGGTTAAAATCAATTATGACATCATCAGTGATGTCACAATTGATATTAACTGTTTTAAAATTACTGTCGTAGATGATGTCCGTGCCATCCGTGAGTTCAGAAGCGTCAATTTTACAGTTTCGAAAAGACGGTCAAAATCAATTATGACATCATCAGTGATGTCACAATTGACATTATCGGTTTTAAAATTACTGTCGTAGATGATGTCCGTGCCATCCGTGAGTTCAGAAGCGTCAATTTTACAGTTTCGAAAAGACGGTCAAAATCAATTATGACATCATCAGTGATGTCACAATTGACATTATCGGTTTTAAAATTACTGTCGTAGATGATGTCCGTGCCATCCGTGAGTTCAGAAGCGTCAATTTTACAGTTTCGAAAAGATGGTTAAAATCAATTATGACATCATCAGTGATGTCACAATTGACATAATCGGTTTTAAAATTACTGTCGTAGATGATGTCCGTGCCATCCGTGAGTTCAGAAGCGTCAATTTTACAGTTTCGAAAAGACGGTCAAAATCAATTATGACATCATCAGTGATGTCACAATTGACATTATCGGTTTTAAAATTACTGTCGTAGATGATGTCCGTGCCATCCGTGAGTTCAGAAGCGTCAATTTTACAGTTTCGAAAAGACGGTCAAAATCAATTATGACATCATCAGTGATGTCACAATTGACATTATCGGTTTTAAAATTACTGTCGTAGATGATGTCCGAGCCATTCGTGAGTTCAGAAGCGTCAATTTTACAGTTTTGAAAAGATGGTTAAAATCAATTATGACATCATCAGTGATGTCACAATTGACATTATCGGTTTTAAAATTACTGTCGTAGATGATGTCCGTGCCATTCGTGAGTTCAGAAGCGTCAATTTTACAGTTTCGAAAAGACGGTCAAAATCAATTATGACATCATCAGTGATGTCACAATTGACATTATCGGTTTTAAAATTACTGTCGTAGATGATGTCCGTGCCATCCGTGAGTTCAGAAGCGTCAATTTTACAGTTTCGAAAAGACGGTCAAAATCAATTATGACATCATCATCGATGTCACAATTGACATTATCGGTTTTAAAATTAAAGTCGTAGATGATGTCTGTGCCATCCGTGAGTTCAGAAGCGTCATTTTTACAGTTTTGAAAAGATGGTCAAAATCAATTATGACATCATCAGTGATGTCACAATTGACATTATCGGTTTTAAAATTACTGTCGTAGATGATGTCCGTGCCATCCGTGAGTTCAGAAGCGTCAATTTTACAGTTTTGAAAAGATGGTTAAAATCAGTTATGACATCATCAGTGATGTCACAATTGACATTATCGGTTTTAAAATTACTGTCGTAGATGATGTCCGTGCCATCCGTGAGTTCAGAAGCGTCAATTTTACAGTTTCGAAAAGACGGTCAAAATCTATTATGACATCATCAGTGATGTCACAATTGACATTATCGGTTTTAAAATTACTGTCGTAGATGATGTCCGTGCCATCCGTGAGTTCAGAAGCGTCAATTTTACAGTTTTGAAAAGATGGTCAAAATCAATTATGACATCATCAGGGATGTCACAATTGACATTATCGGTTTTAAAATTACTGTCGTAGATGATGTCCGTGCCATCCGTGAGTTCAGAAGCGTCAATTTTACAGTTTTGAAAAGATGGTTAAAATCAATTATGACATCATCAGTGATGTCACAATTGACATAATCGGTTTTAAAATTACTGTCGTAGATGATGTCCGTGCCATCCGTGAGTTCAGAAGCGTCAATTTTACAGTTTCGAAAAGACGGTCAAAATCAATTATGACATCATCAGTGATGTCACAATTGACATTATCGGTTTTAAAATTACTGTCGTAGATGATGTCCGTGCCATCCGTGAGTTCAGAAGCGTCAATTTTACAGTTTCAAAAAGACGGTCAAAATCAATTATGACATCATCAGTGATGTCACAATTGATATTATCGGTTTTAAAATTACTGTCGTAGATTATGTCCGTGCCATCCGTGAGTTCAGAAGCGTCAATTTTACAGTTTTGAAAAGATGGTTAAAATCAATTATGACATCATCAGTGATGTCACAATTGATATTAACTGTTTTAAAATTACTGTCGTAGATGATGTCCGTGCCATCCGTGAGTTCAGAAGCGTCAATTTTACAGTTTCGAAAAGACGGTCAAAATCAATTATGACATCATCAGTGATGTCACAATTGACATTATCGGTTTTAAAATTACTGTCGTAGATGATGTCCGTGCCATCCGTGAGTTCAGAAGCGTCAATTTTACAGTTTCGAAAAGACGGTCAAAATCAATTATGACATCATCAGTGATGTCACAATTGACATTATCGTTTTTAAAATTACTGTCGTAGATGATGTCCGTGCCATCCGTGAGTTCAGAAGCGTCAATTTTACAGTTTTGAAAAGATGGTTAAAATCAATTATGACATCATCAGTGATGTCACAATTGACATAATCGGTTTTAAAATTACTGTCGTAGATGATGTCCGTGCCATCCGTGAGTTCAGAAGCGTCAATTTTACAGTTTCGAAAAGACGGTCAAAATCAATTATGACATCATCAGTGATGTCACAATTGACATTATCGGTTTTAAAATTACTGTCGTAGATGATGTCCGAGCCATTCGTGAGTTCAGAAGCGTCAATTTTACAGTTTTGAAAAGATGGTTAAAATCAATTATGACATCATCAGTGATGTCACAATTGACATTATCGGTTTTAAAATTACTGTCGTAGATGATGTCCGTGCCATTCGTGAGTTCAGAAGCGTCAATTTTACAGTTTCGAAAAGACGGTCAAAATCAATTATGACATCATCAGTGATGTCACAATTGACATTATCGGTTTTAAAATTACTGTCGTAGATGATGTCCGTGCCATTCGTGAGTTCAGAAGCTTCAATTTTACAGTTTTGAAAAGACGGTCAAAATCAATTATGACATCATCAGTGATGTCACAATTGACATTATCGGTTTTAAAATTACTGTCGTAGATGATGTCCGTGCCATTCGTGAGTTCAGAAGCGTAAATTTTACAGTTTCGAAAAGATGGTCAAAATCAATTATGACATCATCAGTGATGTCACAATTGACATTATCGGTTTTAAAATTACTGTCGTAGATGATGTCCGTGCCATCCGTGAGTTCAGAAGCGTCAATTTTACAGTTTCGAAAAGACGGTCAAAATCAATTATGACATCATCAGTGATGTCACAATTGACATTATCGTTTTTAAAATTACTGTCGTAGATGATGTCCGTGCCATCCGTGAGTTCAGAAGCGTCAATTTTACAGTTTTGAAAAGATGGTTAAAATCAATTATGACATCATCAGTGATGTCACAATTGACATAATCGGTTTTAAAATTACTGTCGTAGATGATGTCCGTGCCATCCGTGAGTTCAGAAGCGTCAATTTTACAGTTTCGAAAAGACGGTCAAAATCAATTATGACATCATCAGTGATGTCACAATTGACATTATCGGTTTTAAAATTACTGTCGTAGATGATGTCCGAGCCATTCGTGAGTTCAGAAGCGTCAATTTTACAGTTTTGAAAAGATGGTTAAAATCAATTATGACATCATCAGTGATGTCACAATTGATATTAACTGTTTTAAAATTACTGTCGTAGATGATGTCCGTGCCATCTGTGAGTTCAGAAGCGTCAATTTTACAGTTTCGAAAAGACGGTCAAAATCAATTATGACATCATCAGTGATGTCACAATTGACATTATCGGTTTTAAAATTACTGTCGTAGATGATGTCCGTGCCATCCGTGAGTTCAGAAGCGTCAATTTTACAGTTTCGAAATGACGGTCAAAATCAATTATGACATCATCAGTGATGTCACAATTGACATTATCGGTTTTAAAATTACTGTCGTAGATGATGTCCGTGCCATCCGTGAGTTCAGAAGCGTCAATTTTACAGTTTCGAAAAGATGGTCAAAATCAATTATGACATCATCAGTGATGTCACAATTGACATTATCGGTTTTAAAATTACTGTCGTAGATGATGTCCGTGCCATCCGTGAGTTCAGAAGCGTCAATTTTACAGTTTCAAAAAGACGGTCAAAATCAATTATGACATCATCAGTGATGTCACAATTGATATTATCGGTTTTAAAATTACTGTCGTAGATTATGTCCGTGCCATCCGTGAGTTCAGAAGCGTCAATTTTACAGTTTTGAAAAGATGGTTAAAATCAATTATGACATCATCAGTGATGTCACAATTGACATTATCGGTTTTAAAATTACTGTCGTAGATGATGTCCGTGCCATCCGTGAGTTCAGAAGCGTCAATTTTACAGTTTCGAAAAGACGGTCAAAATCAATTATGACATCATCAGGGATGTCACAATTGACATTATCGGTTTTAAAATTACTGTCGTAGATGATGTCCGTGCCATCCGTGAGTTCAGAAGCGTCAATTTTACAGTTTTGAAAAGATGGTTAAAATCAATTATGACATCATCAGTGATGTCACAATTGACATAATCGGTTTAAAAATTACTGTCGTAGATGATGTCCGTGCCATCCGTGAGTTCAGAAGCGTCAATTTTACAGTTTCGAAAAGACGGTCAAAATCAATTATGACATCATCAGTGATGTCACAATTGACATTATCGGTTTTAAAATTACTGTCGTAGATGATGTCCGTGCCATCCGTGAGTTCAGAAGCGTCAATTTTACAGTTTCAAAAAGACGGTCAAAATCAATTATGACATCATCAGTGATGTCACAATTGATATTATCGGTTTTAAAATTACTGTCGTAGATTATGTCCGTGCCATCCGTGAGTTCAGAAGCGTCAATTTTACAGTTTTGAAAAGATGGTTAAAATCAATTATGACATCATCAGTGATGTCACAATTGATATTAACTGTTTTAAAATTACTGTCGTAGATGATGTCCGTGCCATCCGTGAGTTCAGAAGCGTCAATTTTACAGTTTCGAAAAGACGGTCAAAATCAATTATGACATCATCAGTGATGTCACAATTGACATTATCGGTTTTAAAATTACTGTCGTAGATGATGTCCGTGCCATCCGTGAGTTCAGAAGCGTCAATTTTACAGTTTCGAAAAGACGGTCAAAATCAATTATGACATCATCAGTGATGTCACAATTGACATTATCGGTTTTAAAATTACTGTCGTAGATGATGTCCGTGCCATCCGTGAGTTCAGAAGCGTCAATTTTACAGTTTCGAAAAGATGGTTAAAATCAATTATGACATCATCAGTGATGTCACAATTGACATAATCGGTTTTAAAATTACTGTCGTAGATGATGTCCGAGCCATTCGTGAGTTCAGAAGCGTCAATTTTACAGTTTTGAAAAGATGGTTAAAATCAATTATGACATCATCAGTGATGTCACAATTGACATTATCGGTTTTAAAATTACTGTCGTAGATGATGTCCGTGCCATTCGTGAGTTCAGAAGCGTCAATTTTACAGTTTCGAAAAGACGGTCAAAATCAATTATGACATCATCAGTGATGTCACAATTGACATTATCGGTTTTAAAATTACTGTCGTAGATGATGTCCGTGCCATCCGTGAGTTCAGAAGCGTCAATTTTACAGTTTCGAAAAGACGGTCAAAATCAATTATGACATCATCATCGATGTCACAATTGACATTATCGGTTTTAAAATTAAAGTCGTAGATGATGTCTGTGCCATCCGTGAGTTCAGAAGCGTCATTTTTACAGTTTTGAAAAGATGGTCAAAATCAATTATGACATCATCAGTGATGTCACAATTGACATTATCGGTTTTAAAATTACTGTCGTAGATGATGTCCGTGCCATCCGTGAGTTCAGAAGCGTCAATTTTACAGTTTTGAAAAGATGGTTAAAATCAGTTATGACATCATCAGTGATGTCACAATTGACATTATCGGTTTTAAAATTACTGTCGTAGATGATGTCCGTGCCATCCGTGAGTTCAGAAGCGTCAATTTTACAGTTTCGAAAAGACGGTCAAAATCTATTATGACATCATCAGTGATGTCACAATTGACATTATCGGTTTTAAAATTACTGTCGTAGATGATGTCCGTGCCATCCGTGAGTTCAGAAGCGTCAATTTTACAGTTTTGAAAAGATGGTCAAAATCAATTATGACATCATCAGTGATGTCACAATTGACATTATCGGTTTTAAAATTACTGTCGTAGATGATGTCCGTGCCATCCGTGAGTTCAGAAGCGTCAATTTTACATTTTCGAAAAGACGGTCAAAATCAATTATGACATCATCAGTGATGTCACAATTGACATAATCGGTTTTAAAATTACTGTCGTAGATGATGTCTGTGCCATCCATGAGTTCAGAAGCATCAATTTTACAGTTTTGAAAAGATGGTCAAAATCAATTATGACATCATCAGTGATGTCACAATTGACATTATCGGTTTTAAAATTACTGTCGTAGATGATGTCCGTGCCATCCGTGAGTTCAGAAGCGTCAATTTTACAGTTTTGAAAAGATGGTTAAAATCAATTATGACATCATCAGTGATGTCACAATTGACATAATCGGTTTTAAAATTACTGTCGTAGATGATGTCCGTGCCATCCGTGAGTTCAGAAGCGTCAATTTTACAGTTTCGAAAAGATGGTCAAAATCAATTATGACATCATCAGTGATGTCACAATTGACATTATCGGTTTTAAAATTACTGTCGTAGATGATGTCCGTGCCATCCGTGAGTTCAGAAGCGTCAATTTTACAGTTTCAAAAAGACGGTCAAAATCAATTATGACATCATCAGTGATGTCACAATTGATATTATCGGTTTTAAAATTACTGTCGTAGATTATGTCCGTGCCATCCGTGAGTTCAGAAGCGTCAATTTTACAGTTTTGAAAAGATGGTTAAAATCAATTATGACATCATCAGTGATGTCACAATTGACATTATCGGTTTTAAAATTACTGTCGTAGATGATGTCCGTGCCATCCGTGAGTTCAGAAGCGTCAATTTTACAGTTTCGAAAAGACGGTCAAAATCAATTATGACATCATCAGGGATGTCACAATTGACATTATCGGTTTTAAAATTACTGTCGTAGAAGATGTCCGTGCCATCCGTGAGTTCAGAAGCGTCAATTTTACAGTTTTGAAAAGATGGTTAAAATCAATTATGACATCATCAGTGATGTCACAATTGACATAATCGGTTTTAAAATTACTGTCGTAGATGATGTCCGTGCCATCCGTGAGTTCAGAAGCGTCAATTTTACAGTTTCGAAAAGACGGTCAAAATCAATTATGACATCATCAGTGATGTCACAATTGACATTATTGGTTTTAAAATTACTGTCGTAGATGATGTCCGTGCCATCCGTGAGTTCAGAAGCGTCAATTTTACAGTTTCAAAAAGACGGTCAAAATCAATTATGACATCATCAGTGATGTCACAATTGATATTATCGGTTTTAAAATTACTGTCGTAGATTATGTCCGTGCCATCCGTGAGTTCAGAAGCGTCAATTTTACAGTTTGAAAAGATGGTTAAAATCAATTATGACATCATCAGTGATGTCACAATTGATATTAACTGTTTTAAAATTACTGTCGTAGATGATGTCCGTGCCATCCGTGAGTTTAGAAGCGTCAATTTTACAGTTTCGAAAAGACGGTCAAAATCAATTATGACATCATCAGTGATGTCACAATTGACATTATCGGTTTTAAAATTACTGTCGTAGATGATGTCCGTGCCATCCGTGAGTTCAGAAGCGTCAATTTTACAGTTTCGAAAAGACGGTCAAAATCAATTATGACATCATCAGTGATGTCACAATTGACATTATCGTTTTTAAAATTACTGTCGTAGATGATGTCCGTGCCATCCGTGAGTTCAGAAGCGTCAATTTTACAGTTTTGAAAAGATGGTTAAAATCAATTATGACATCATCAGTGATGTCACAATTGACATAATCGGTTTTAAAATTACTGTCGTAGATGATGTCCGTGCCATCCGTGAGTTCAGAAGCGTCAATTTTACAGTTTCGAAAAGACGGTCAAAATCAATTATGACATCATCAGTGATGTCACAATTGACATTATCGGTTTTAAAATTACTGTCGTAGATGATGTCCGAGCCATTCGTGAGTTCAGAAGCGTCAATTTTACAGTTTTGAAAAGATGGTTAAAATCAATTATGACATCATCAGTGATGTCACAATTGACATTATCGGTTTTAAAATTACTGTCGTAGATGATGTCCGTGCCATTCGTGAGTTCAGAAGCGTCAATTTTACAGTTTCGAAAAGATGGTCAAAATCAATTATGACATCATCAGTGATGTCACAATTGACATTATCGGTTTTAAATTACTGTCGTAGATGATGTCCGTGCCATTCGTGAGTTCAGAAGCTTCAATTTTACAGTTTTGAAAAGACGGTCAAAATCAATTATGACATCATCAGTGATGTCACAATTGACATTATCGGTTTTAAAATTACTGTCGTAGATGATGTCCGTGCCATTCGTGAGTTCAGAAGCGTAAATTTTACAGTTTCGAAAAGACGGTCAAAATCAATTATGACATCATCAGTGATGTCACAATTGATATTAACTGTTTTAAAATTACTGTCGTAGATGATGTCCGTGCCATCCGTGAGTTCAGAAGCGTCAATTTTACAGTTTCGAAAAGACGGTCAAAATCAATTATGACATCATCAGTGATGTCACAATTGACATTATCGGTTTTAAAATTACTGTCGTAGATGATGTCCGTGCCATCCGTGAGTTCAGAAGCGTCAATTTTACAGTTTCGAAAAGACGGTCAAAATCAATTATGACATCATCAGTGATGTCACAATTGACATTATCGTTTTTAAAATTACTGTCGTAGATGATGTCCGTGCCATCCGTGAGTTCAGAAGCGTCAATTTTACAGTTTTGAAAAGATGGTTAAAATCAATTATGACATCATCAGTGATGTCACAATTGACATAATCGGTTTTAAAATTACTGTCGTAGATGATGTCCGTGCCATCCGTGAGTTCAGAAGCGTCAATTTTACAGTTTCGAAAAGACGGTCAAAATAAATTATGACATCATCAGTGATGTCACAATTGACATTATCGGTTTTAAAATTACTGTCGTAGATGATGTCCGAGCCATTCGTGAGTTCAGAAGCGTCAATTTTACAGTTTTGAAAAGATGGTTAAAATCAATTATGACATCATCAGTGATGTCACAATTGACATTATCGGTTTTAAAATTACTGTCGTAGATGATGTCCGTGCCATTCGTGAGTTCAGAAGCGTCAATTTTACAGTTTCGAAAAGATGGTCAAAATCAATTATGACATCATCAGTGATGTCACAATTGACATTATCGGTTTTAAAATTACTGTCGTAGATGATGTCCGTGCCATTCGTGAGTTCAGAAGCTTCAATTTTACAGTTTTGAAAAGACGGTCAAAATCAATTATGACATCATCAGTGATGTCACAATTGACATTATCGGTTTTAAAATTACTGTCGTAGATGATGTCCGTGCCATTCGTGAGTTCAGAAGCGTAAATTTTACAGTTTCGAAAAGACGGTCAAAATCAATTATGACATCATCAGTGATGTCACAATTGACATAATCGGTTTTAAAATTACTGTCGTAGATGATGTCCGTGCCATCCGTGAGTTCAGAAGCGTCAATTTTACAGTTTCGAAAAGACGGTCAAAATCAATTATGACATCATCAGTGATGTCACAATTGACATTATCGTTTTTAAAATTACTGTCGTAGATGATGTCCGTGCCATCCGTGAGTTCAGAAGCGTCAATTTTACAGTTTTGAAAAGATGGTTAAAATCAATTATGACATCATCAGTGATGTCACAATTGACATAATCGGTTTTAAAATTACTGTCGTAGATGATGTCCGTGCCATCCGTGAGTTCAGAAGCGTCAATTTTACAGTTTCGAAAAGACGGTCAAAATCAATTATGACATCATCAGTGATGTCACAATTGACATTATCGGTTTTAAAATTACTGTCGTAGATGATGTCCGAGCCATTCGTGAGTTCAGAAGCGTCAATTTTACAGTTTTGAAAAGATGGTTAAAATCAATTATGACATCATCAGTGATGTCACAATTGACATTATCGGTTTTAAAATTACTGTCGTAGATGATGTCCGTGCCATTCGTGAGTTCAGAAGCTTCAATTTTACAGTTTTGAAAAGACGGTCAAAATCAATTATGACATCATCAGTGATGTCACAATTGACATTATCGGTTTTAAAATTACTGTCGTAGATGATGTCCGTGCCATTCGTGAGTTCAGAAGCGTAAATTTTACAGTTTCGAAAAGACGGTCAAAATCAATTATGACATCATCAGTGATGTCACAATTGACATTATCGGTTTTAAAATTACTGTCGTAGATGATGTCCGTGCCATCCGTGAGTTCAGAAGCGTCAATTTTACAGTTTCGAAAAGATGGTTAAAATCAATTATGACATCATCAGTGATGTCACAATTGACATAATCGGTTTTAAAATTACTGTCGTAGATGATGTCCGTGCCATCCGTGAGTTCAGAAGCGTCAATTTTACAGTTTCGAAAAGACGGTCAAAATCAATTATGACATCATCAGTGATGTCACAATTGACATTATCGGTTTTAAAATTACTGTCGTAGATGATGTCCGTGCCATCCGTGAGTTCAGAAGCGTCAATTTTACAGTTTCGAAAAGACGGTCAAAATCAATTATGACATCATCAGTGATGTCACAATTGACATTATCGGTTTTAAAATTACTGTCGTAGATGATGTCCGAGCCATTCGTGAGTTCAGAAGCGTCAATTTTACAGTTTTGAAAAGATGGTTAAAATCAATTATGACATCATCAGTGATGTCACAATTGACATTATCGGTTTTAAAATTACTGTCGTAGATGATGTCCGTGCCATTCGTGAGTTCAGAAGCGTCAATTTTACAGTTTCGAAAAGACGGTCAAAATCAATTATGACATCATCAGTGATGTCACAATTGACATTATCGGTTTTAAAATTACTGTCGTAGATGATGTCCGTGCCATCCGTGAGTTCAGAAGCGTCAATTTTACAGTTTCGAAAAGATGGTTAAAATCAATTATGACATCATCAGTGATGTCACAATTGACATAATCGGTTTTAAAATTACTGTCGTAGATGATGTCCGTGCCACCCGTGAGTTCAGAAGCGTCAATTTTACAGTTTCGAAAAGACGGTCAAAATCAATTATGACATCATCAGTGATGTCACAATTGACATTATCGGTTTTAAAATTACTGTCGTAGATGATGTCCGTGCCATTCGTGAGTTCAGAAGCGTCCATTTTACAGTGTCGAAAAGACGGTCAAAATCAATTATGACATCATCAGTGATGTCACAATTGACATTATCGGTTTTAAAATTACTGTCGTAGATGATGTCCGTGCCATCCGTGAGTTCAGAAGCGTCAATTTTACAGTTTTGAAAAGATGGTTAAAATCAATTATGACATCATCAGTGATGTCACAATTGACATAATCGGTTTTAAAATTACTGTCGTAGATGATGTCCGTGCCATCCGTGAGTTCAGAAGCGTCAATTTTACAGTTTCGAAAAGACGGTCAAAATCAATTATGACATCATCAGTGATGTCACAATTGACATTATCGGTTTTAAAATTACTGTCATAGATGATGTCCGTGCCATCCGTGAGTTCAGAAGCGTCAATTTTACAGTTTCGAAAAGACGGTCAAAATCAATTATGACATCATCAGTGATGTCACAATTGACATTATCGGTTTTAAAATTACTGTCGTAGATGATGTCCGTGCCATCCGTGAGTTTAGAAGCGTCAATTTTACAGTTTCGAAAAGACGGTCAAAATCAATTATGACATTATCAGTGATGTCACAATTGACATAATCGGTTTTAAAATTACTGTCGTAGATGATGTCCGTGCCATTCGTGAGTTCAGAAGCGTCAATTTTACAGTTTCGAAAAGACGGTCAAAATCAATTATGACATCATCAGTGATGTCACAATTGACATTATCGGTTTTAAAATTACTGTCGTAGATGATGTCCGTGCCATCCGTGAGTTTAGAAGCGTCAATTTTACAGTTTCGAAAAGACGGTCAAAATCAATTATGACATTATCAGTGATGTCACAATTGACATTATCGGTTTTAAAATTACTGTCGTAGATGATGTCCGTGCCATTCGTGAGTTCAGAAGCTTCAATTTTACAGTTTTGAAAAGACGGTCAAAATCAATTATGACATCATCAGTGATGTCACAATTGACATTATCGGTTTTAAAATTACTGTCGTAGATGATGTCCGTGCCATTCGTGAGTTCAGAAGCTTCAATTTTACAGTTTTGAAAAGACGGTCAAAATCAATTATGACATCATCAGTGATGTCACAATTGACATTATCGGTTTTAAAATTACTGTCGTAGATGATGTCCGTGCCATTCGTGAGTTCAGAAGCTTCAATTTTACAGTTTTGAAAAGACGGTCAAAATCAATTATGACATCATCAGTGATGTCACAATTGACATTATCGGTTTTAAAATTACTGTCGTAGATGATGTCCGTGCCATTCGTGAGTTCAGAAGCGTAAATTTTACAGTTTCGAAAAGACGGTCAAAATCAATTATGACATCATCAGTGATGTCACAATTGATATTAACTGTTTTAAAATTACTGTCGTAGATGATGTCCGTGCCATCCGTGAGTTCAGAAGCGTCAATTTTACAGTTTCGAAAAGACGGTCAAAATCAATTATGACATCATCAGTGATGTCACAATTGACATTATCGGTTTTAAAATTACTGTCGTAGATGATGTCCGTGCCATCCGTGAGTTCAGAAGCGTCAATTTTACAGTTTCGAAAAGACGGTCAAAATCAATTATGACATCATCAGTGATGTCACAATTGACATTATCGTTTTTAAAATTACTGTCGTAGATGATGTCCGTGCCATCCATGAGTTCAGAAGCGTCAATTTTACAGTTTTGAAAAGATGGTTAAAATCAATTATGACATCATCAGTGATGTCACAATTGACATAATCGGTTTTAAAATTACTGTCGTAGATGATGTCCGTGCCATCCGTGAGTTCAGAAGCGTCAATTTTACAGTTTCGAAAAGACGGTCAAAATCAATTATGACATCATCAGTGATGTCACAATTGACATTATCGGTTTTAAAATTACTGTCGTAGATGATGTCCGTGCCATCCGTGAGTTCAGAAGCGTCAATTTTACAGTTTTGAAAAGATGGTTAAAATCAATTATGACATAATCAGTGATGTCACAATTGACATTATCGGTTTTAAAATTACTGTCGTAGATGATGTCCGTGCCATCCGTGAGCTCAGAAGCGTCAATTTTACAGTTTTGAAAAGATGGTTAAAATCAATTATGACATCATCAGTGATGTCACAATTGACATAATCGGTTTTAAAATTACTGTCGTAGATGATGTCCGTGCCATCCGTGAGTTCAGAAGCGTCAATTTTACAGTTTCGAAAAGACGGTCAAAATCAATTATGACATCATCAGTGATGTCACAATTGACATTATCGGTTTTAAAATTACTGTCGTAGATGATGTCCGTGCCATTCGTGAGTTCAGAAGCGTCAATTTTACAGTTTCGAAAAGACGGTCAAAATCAATTATGACATCATCAGTGATGTCACAATTGACATTATCGGTTTTAAAATTACTGTCGTAGATGATGTCCGTGCCATTCGTGAGTTCAGAAGCTTCAATTTTACAGTTTTGAAAAGACGGTCAAAATCAATTATGACATCATCAGTGATGTCACAATTGACATTATCGGTTTTAAAATTACTGTCGTAGATGATGTCCGTGCCATTCGTGAGTTCAGAAGCGTAAATTTTACAGTTTCGAAAAGACGGTCAAAATCAATTATGACATCATCAGTGATGTCACAATTGACATTATCGGTTTTAAAATTACTGTCGTAGATGATGTCCGTGCCATCCGTGAGTTCAGAAGCGTCAATTTTACAGTTTCGAAAAGACGGTCAAAATCAATTATGACATCATCAGTGATGTCACAATTGACATTATCGGTTTTAAAATTACTGTCGTAGATGATGTCCGAGCCATTCGTAAGTTCAGAAGCGTCAATTTTACAGTTTTGAAAAGATGGTTAAAATCAATTATGACATCATCAGTAATGTCACAATTGACATTATCGGTTTTAAAATTACTGTCGTAGATGATGTCCGTGCCATTCGTGAGTTCAGAAGCTTCAATTTTACAGTTTTGAAAAGACGGTCAAAATCAATTATGACATCATCAGTGATGTCACAATTGACATTATCGGTTTTAAAATTACTGTCGTAGATGATGTTCGTGCCATTCGTGAGTTCAGAAGCGTAAATTTTACAGTTTCGAAAAGACGGTCAAAATCAATTATGACATCATCAGTGATGTCACAATTGACATTATCGGTTTTAAAATTACTGTCGTAGATGATGTCCGTGCCATCCGTGAGTTCAGAAGCGTCAATTTTACAGTTTCGAAAAGACGGTCAAAATCAATTATGACATCATCAGTGATGTCACAATTGACATTATCGTTTTTAAAATTACTGTCGTAGATGATGTCCGTGCCATCCATGAGTTCAGAAGCGTCAATTTTACAGTTTTGAAAAGATGGTTAAAATCAATTATGACATCATCAGTGATGTCACAATTGACATAATCGGTTTTAAAATTACTGTCGTAGATGATGTCCGTGCCATCCGTGAGTTCAGAAGCGTCAATTTTACAGTTTCGAAAAGACGGTCAAAATCAATTATGACATCATCAGTGATGTCACAATTGACATTATCGGTTTTAAAATTACTGTCGTAGATGATGTCCGTGCCATCCGTGAGTTCAGAAGCGTCAATTTTACAGTTTTGAAAAGATGGTTAAAATCAATTATGACATAATCAGTGATGTCACAATTGACATTATCGGTTTTAAAATTACTGTCGTAGATGATGTCCGTGCCATCCGTGAGCTCAGAAGCGTCAATTTTACAGTTTTGAAAAGATGGTTAAAATCAATTATGACATCATCAGTGATGTCACAATTGACATAATCGGTTTTAAAATTACTGTCGTAGATGATGTCCGTGCCATCCGTGAGTTCAGAAGCGTCAATTTTACAGTTTCGAAAAGACGGTCAAAATCAATTATGACATCATCAGTGATGTCACAATTGACATTATCGGTTTTAAAATTACTGTCGTAGATGATGTCCGTGCCATTCGTGAGTTCAGAAGCGTCAATTTTACAGTTTCGAAAAGACGGTCAAAATCAATTATGACATCATCAGTGATGTCACAATTGACATTATCGGTTTTAAAATTACTGTCGTAGATGATGTCCGTGCCATTCGTGAGTTCAGAAGCTTCAATTTTACAGTTTTGAAAAGACGGTCAAAATCAATTATGACATCATCAGTGATGTCACAATTGACATTATCGGTTTTAAAATTACTGTCGTAGATGATGTCCGTGCCATTCGTGAGTTCAGAAGCGTAAATTTTACAGTTTCGAAAAGACGGTCAAAATCAATTATGACATCATCAGTGATGTCACAATTGACATTATCGGTTTTAAAATTACTGTCGTAGATGATGTCCGTGCCATCCGTGAGTTCAGAAGCGTCAATTTTACAGTTTCGAAAAGACGGTCAAAATCAATTATGACATCATCAGTGATGTCACAATTGACATTATCGTTTTTAAAATTACTGTCGTAGATGATGTCCGTGCCATCCGTGAGTTCAGAAGCGTCAATTTTACAGTTTTGAAAAGATGGTTAAAATCAATTATGACATCATCAGTGATGTCACAATTGACATAATCGGTTTTAAAATTACTGTCGTAGATGATGTCCGTGCCATCCGTGAGTTCAGAAGCGTCAATTTTACAGTTTCGAAAAGACGGTCAAAATCAATTATGACATCATCAGTGATGTCACAATTGACATTATCGGTTTTAAAATTACTGTCGTAGATGATGTCCGAGCCATTCGTAAGTTCAGAAGCGTCAATTTTACAGTTTTGAAAAGAA